>NW_026733508.1:0-126516 GCF_028476545.2 Physella acuta
CCTTCACAATTTAACAAAAAGAATTTCAGAACTTATCAAAACGAAAAGAAAAGAAAAATCTTTAAGATTTAACCAAAATAATTCAGAACTAACCAAAACAAAAAGAAAGGAAAAAACTCATAATTTAACCAAAAGAATTTCAGAAGAAAACCAAAACAAAAGAGACAGAAAGAAAAAAGTTTCATAATTTAAACCAAAATAATTTCAGAAGTTTACCAAAACAAAACTATCAACTTAATGACTTGTTCTAACCCTACTCCTTGCAATAAAATCATTGTTGCTTTATGTCATACTTAACATGATAATCAATTATTCGTTTTAAAATGATCTTGTAAACACCAGCAAGACAATATACATTTTGCGGTTTTTTTTTTGGTCACATTTCGGTTCAGGACTAAGATCAAGGTTATGGTTAGGATAGCGATACTAGCCGTATAAAATCACATTTCGGTTCAGGACTAAGATCAAGGTTATGGTTAGGATAGCGATACTAGCCGTATAAAAATATCCGACTTGAAAAAAAAAGGGTGTCAAACCCAAGTCCAATTTCATACTAACCGACCATTGAGCAGACGATATAGAGAGTAGGGTTAGTCTGTTTCCTCTACTTCGGCACATGAATGGATCGTGTAGTCAGCCAGACCACCAACCCCCCCCCCCCCCCCCAGCTAACTTAAAAAATGGCCGCCACAATTAAGCCAACCCCTTATCATCATAATCACTAATCACCATTATAATTATATCTAAAATTAACGGATTTTGCATCATCTTTGATTTTAAAAATATATAAACTGTGTTGCTGTCACAAAATCCCCCCCTCCCTATCTATTGTCACAAAATTCAGAACTGCTTAACCCCCCCCCCTTATCTACATGAGTGTCAGTGGCGTAGCGAGGTCGGGTGTCACCCGGTGCGGCACTTAATGGTGTCACCCCCCAGAGGCGTAGCGACCCTTCCCGGGGACAAACTTTCAAATTTTCGATTTGCACCCCCCCCCCCTCAAACTTCGATTTGCAACCCCCCCCCCCTCAAACTTTCGATTTGCACCCCCCCCCTCAAGTTTTTCTCTATATAATTTACTATTTTTTGCCTTGGTGTCACCCCCCTAAATGGTGTCACCCGGTGCGGTCCGCAGCCCACGCCCCCCCCCCTCGCTACGCCCCTGATGAGCGTTATTTATTGATAAACTTATCAAGTAATAAAGTAAGCGATACTTACACTAACCAGTTTCTACTTAAACTACTTTGTAAAAAAAATAATTCGTAAGCATAACAAAAAATAAATGGAGACATAAACAATTGGACAACCATAATTTCAATAATATTTTTTTTTAAATCTTTGCTAAAAATATTGCCTCTCCTGTCTGTTGTGTTGATGTTTTGTTGCTAATTTAAGACTATGCGCGCGAGATTTTTTTTTAGTGTAATAAAAAAAGGGAGAAAAAAAGAGACGAAAAAATATCTTTAAAGTCGACTCGTAGCCCATGTTTTAATAGACCTTCAAAGTCTCCGGCAATAAGAGCTGTATAAATCGGTCGCTTAGCGTCACGTTGCCGGGGAAACGTTGACCCGGGCCTTGAGCGTGACGTCAATTTGTTGCCATATTTAGCTCGTACCAGCTCCCATGTCGTGCTATCTATGGCAAACCGGCTGAAATAAACGTGGCCAAGGGAGATCACTGTTGTTGTTCCCAGATTGATGAAGGGGGGAAAGGGGAGAGGACGGGTGTGTATAATAAAGATTTGTTGAATGTAAAAGCAAAAGGGAAGGGGTGGGGGCTGCAGAATAGAAAAACCACCAAGGAGAACTTGGGAATCATTTTTTTTTTAACAAAAAGATATTTTTAGTCGCGAACTTTAAGGTTGTAAATTAATTATTATGTTAAAAGTAGCTCACAACAATCAACACAATTTACAGCCGGATGGGGAGGGAAAGACCAAACAAACATATAAAAGTGTAAACATCAGTTAAAGATAACATTAGAAGAGAATGGCTGACATGTCAATTAGGCGATTAATAATTTTTATTGAAATAAAATTAGTTTGTCTTGAAATAAATCTAGCGCAAAAATAGATGAAAACTGTCATCGTACTAAGTTTGGAACATCGATCTAAGAGTCTTACGTTTACCCTATCTTTTACCTTAGCATCTTCATCTTTGCAATAGGTATTAGCAGAAGATACACGTGCGGGGAGGCCCATGTGTTTATGACAATTTTTACCTCCCCTCCGTCATACGTCGTCCTAAAAAGTCAGACCCCCCCCCCTAAAATGACGTCACACCTCAGCATACAACCCCCCTCCCCTCCTTTCAAAACTGCAGTTAAATTTTTCTTAAAACATTGATATTTTTTTCCAAAATCTTGTCTGAACTGTCAACATAGAGTATCTTAAACACTTTCTATTACAATTTATTAAAACAGTTTTCTAAAATGCTAAAATGTGAAATAACAACTGAAAATTCGTTTTCTAGCATTGTTTTTCTTTTATACTGCAAAAGTGTGAACTCCTCCCCCCTCCCCCTCATCACACATTCAAAATATAACGGACCCCCTCCCCCTACGAGTGTGACGTCATTTATGGACGACCCCCCCCCCCCCCCCATAACCCCAACTGTTGATAAATCCTAGGCCCACCTCGCTGCTCTAGCGAGTAATTAAATAAAAGGTTAGACTAAAATAGAAACTGTTATATTGGGTAACAATCAATATTTGTGTACATTTTATTTTTATTTAAAACAGTGGTGTGAACGATTTAGGTTGATTGACATTTTAAAGTAATGGCGCGTATATCTAAAATTAAATACAATACCCCCTGTTTAGTTATTATATCACAGTGTGCGAGGTCACCCCCCCCCCTTTGCGTTTCTTCCAGACTTTTTTCTCAAGGGAGGGGGGAGGCGGACACTGTTAAAAGTATATATTTTCTATATAAATTCCATTTCATTCAGGGGGGGGGGGGCGTTAGGCTATCTTGGGGGAGGGGGGAGGCGGACACTGTTAAAAGTATATATTTTCTATATAAATTCCATTTCATTCAGGGGGGGGGGGGCGTTAGGCTATCTTGGGGGAGGGGGGAGGCGGACACTGTTAAAAGTATATATTTTCTATATAAATTCCATTTCATTCAGGGGGGGGGGGGCGTTAGGCTATCTTGGGGGAGGGGGGAGGCGGACACTGTTAAAAGTATATATTTTCTATATAAATTCCATTTCATTCAGGGGGGGGGGGGCGTTAGGCTATCTTGGGGGAGGGGGGAGGCGGACACTGTTAAAAGTATATATTTTCTATATAAATTCCATTTCATTCAGGGGGGGGGGGGGGGGCGTTAGGCTATCTTGGGGGAGGGGGAGGCGGACACTGTTAAAAGTATATATTTTCTATATAAATTCCATTTCATTCAGGGGGGGGGGCGTTAGGCTATCTTGGGGGAGTGGGGAGGCGGACACTGTTAAAAGTATATATTTTCTATATAAATTCCATTTCATTCAGGGGGGGGGGCGTTAGGCTATCTTGGGGGAGGGGGGAGGCGGACACTGTTAAAAGTATATATTTTCTATATAAATTTCCATTTCATTCAGGGGGGGGGGGGGGCGTTAGGCTATCTTGGGGGAGGGGGGAGGCGGACACTGTTAAAAGTATATATTTTCTATATAAATTCCATTTCATTCAGGGGTGGGGGGGGGGGGGGGGCGTTAGGCTATCTTGGGGGGGGGGGGGAAGAGATGCCTGGAAGAAACACTGACCCCCCCCCCCCCCATTAAGGTTAACCCTCACTTACATTTGACATCTAGAAGATACACTTGAGACACAATGCGTTATGTGTTAATCTGGTTAGTAAGCCTATTAGAGTTTTTTTTTTTAACATAGGCCTACAATGTTACGTTGGGGTTAGTGTAATGGTTGAGTTTAATGTTAGCTATGTTCAGGATTTCTGATAATGAGGTTCTACCGGGTGGCCTAATTTTGATGTGACCATAACTCACATGGCTTGTGTGCCTCCCCCCCCCCCCCCCCCCCCTCAAGAAATGCTTGAAAGAAACTCTGCTTGTAGCTTCCGTTTCAATAATTCTATTCAAAATTAAAACAAATGTAGAGTTGAGTAAACTCTTAAGCGGAAGTCGAAACTTTGGAGGACTTTTTTTTTAATGGAACGAATTCGTTTAAAATATTTCAAATATGCGACGCTCCCTCAAAAGTTTTTTCCACCAGCTCAGCTGTTTGTCGTTTAATCTACAATCCAAAAAAAAAAAATTTGAAGAAGAAAAAGTTGACATAATTTTTATTTTAGTTAACGGGATATCGTACCGGAATAGTAAGGAGTCACATGTGACCTCACGTTTTTTTTGACGATTTTACTTCCCCTCCCACTTTTACACATCCTCACAAAAAGACCGACACGCTTGCTGTAACGTTACTTTTTACTTGTACCTATGTGCGATTTCACAATTGCTACCCCCCCCCCCCCCCATGTTACCCCGCCCCCTGAAGTCCGTAAAATGTATGTGGCATTTTTTTTAAGTAAGCTGGTGGAAAATATTAATTAAATTTCATGAATTCCTTTAATGCTATACTTTCGTTAGCCGAGGTCAATGAAACAGGTGAACTCTACTTCACCTGTCCAGATGAACCTTTTGGGCTCGAATGGACATTTGGCTTACTTAGCATTCATCAATGTGGTTAAAAAAACTCTTGATAATGTTTTATTTAAACTTTACTTTTACCATACAAATTATGAAAAAGTCCCAAACTATTATACTGTTCTCTTGCAGGGCGATCGAGTGGATGCATGGTCTGCAGTGTGTGGCGGGTCTCCTGGTGCTGACCATCATCGCTGGCGCCCTCTACCGCTCGGCCAACCTGTACCACCCCAGGAGGAAAGTTATCCTCCACCTGAAGAGCCAGAAGAAGAACAGACGGGACAGAGAAGCTGAGAAGCCTCCCTACCTCGACTTCAGCGCCCTTAGGATGAGCTCCCTTAGGGCCCTTATCGTCATATCTACTGTTATTGGGATGGGGATCCATGTTCCATTCGTTCTACTGGTAAGTTTTTTCTTTGGTAAGATGTAATTAGTTCTACTGGTAAGTTTTTTCTTTAGTAAGATGTAATTAGTTCTACTGGTAAGTTTTTTTCTTGGGTATGATGTAATTAGTTCTGCTGGTAAGTTTTTTCTAGGGTAAGATGTAATTAGTTCTGCTGGTAAGTTTTTTCTTGGGTAAGATGTAATTAGTTCTACTGGTAAGTTTTTTCCTTGGGTAAGATGTAATTAGTTCTACTGGTAAGTTTTTTCTCAGGGTAAGATGTAATTAATTCTACTGGTAAGTTTTTTCTTGGGTAAGATGTAATTAGTTCTGCTGGTAAGTTTTTTCTTTGATAAGATAAAATAAGATCCACTGGTATTTTTTTCCTCTGGTAAATAAGTCTAAAATGTGTTCTACTGGTGAGGTTTTTTTTTCTGTTAACTGAAATTAGTTCTACTACTACTGGTAATTTTTAAAATTAGTTCTACTGGTAAAACTTGTTTACAATACATACACAATTTTAGCTCTACTAGTAAATCTATTTTCTGAGTAACATTTTTTTTTCTACTGGTAAATATTTATATCATCTTCCATTCATAATTTTTTCCAAATTGTTTTTCCTGCTAAACAAATATGTTTTGCTTGTTCAGTGTTCTTGCCTAAAAAATATATGCTCCACTATGAATTACTTTTTTTTTTTTGCATTAATTAAAGCTCTCTTGTACATAACTACATCATTCAATTATAAAAAGAAAAAAAAACATGAATTACATTTTCTTAAAAAAAATGCAAGATTTGTATAACACATCTTTAAAATATTAAATATCATTTTTTAAAAACCAATAACGAAAATAAAGTCAATGCCTAATTTTCAGTTAAATCCTCAAAACTTTACTTTTAATAAGCATATCAGCAAATGGTCTATTTTATGCAGTTGTAAACCATGATTTTTACCATAAGAAATAAACTTCAGTAAAAATTTATCTCCAAAACTTCATAAAATTTTATTTCATTTATTTATTTTCCAGCCAAAGACTGCTGAGTCACATCACCAGAACAAGGACAGATTGTTCCTGCTCAATGTCTATGTCGGCATGGGCTTTGTTGTTGGCTGCATAGGTCTAGGATACATCACCATCAGGAATAGTAATGAGTGCTACATATCAAGGTTAGAAGTTTTTTTTAATTTGCAAATGTTCAATTTAATTTTTTTTATTGTTGCTGAGTCAAAAACTTTTTTTAATAAAATAAATTTTGTAGCTATGCTGTTTATTTGTGATAAAATAATTTTGATAAAAATATTTTAAAAGAGACCCAAGACTTAATTTTTAAAAAATCGTCCATTCCATAAAAACTTAAGTTAAAATGTGAGTGTTTGTTGAATAGTTGCTTTTCCAACTTTACATATACCTTATGATAAAATAAGATTGTTTTTGGAGGAGATATTTAGCTCAACTTAGCTCAAAAATGGCCGGTTTTCACTTCCTGTTTCATACCTTCCGTTGAAAGAGTTAATCTATGGAAAATAGAAACAGTTTTATAATATTTTCTAAAAAAAGATGTCTAAAAACAAACTCAGCTGAGATCATATGATAATATTAACAAAACAAGTGGGAAAAAAAATAACATTTAGCATTGAAGTCATCAGATGTTTTTGTCCAGATTTGGCTTCTGCTCTTGACACCTCCAATGGTTTTCACAGGTTTCATAACATTTTTCTGCCTACACATTTTCCCATTTTAAAGTATTTTTCAAAAAAAAAATTGAGTCTCAAGATTGATATCTGCTCATGAGTTTTAGCTCTTCGCTATATCTGCTTGTCATTATAAAGATACATGCTTTTTTTAAATAATGAAAACTATAAAACTAAGATAATTATTTTAAATGCATGAAATAACAAGCATATGAAGATTCCTTAATTGTTTCCTATATACTATAAAAATTATTTGTATCATCTGGGGATTTTTTTCTATAATTAATACACATTCCCCTTTTTGTTTTCACCAAACAAGTACCTCAGCTAATATTAATTTAGTGGGTTTTCTTTGTGAATGCCCACTTTCTTAGTTACTGGCTTGATTCTTTCAATCCTTCCAAATTTACATGAGCTTTACAGACCTAAGGCTGAAAAGTGGCCTCTTATTTGGGTTACAAATTAACTTGTTAATCCTATGACCAACTAATTGCAATGTTTTTCAATGATTGACACAAACAACAAAGAATTGAAAGAATGTAGCATAAGATCTAAAGCACAACTCCCCCCCCCCCCCCCCCATTGATAATTATGCTGCAACATAATTAGAATTAAATATCATAGTATGTTTTAAGTGAATACAAAATAAGCAGTACTTTCACCAAAATAAACATTACATTAAAAATTTTATTTTGAAATTACCAATGCTGTTTCTGTCACCTAGATGTTAACCAATTACTGAATCTTTGTTTGACCTAGGCGTCACTGAAAATTTATTTTGAAATTACCAATACTGTTTCTGTCACCTAGATGTTAACCAATTACTGAATCTTTGTTTGACCTAGGCGTCACTGAAAATTTATTTTGAAATTACCAATGCTGTTTCTGTCACCTAGATGTTAACCAATTACTGAATCTTTGTTTGACCCTGTCACCTAGATGTTAACCAATTACTGAATCTTTGTTTGACCCTGTCACCTAGATGTTAACCAATTACTGAATCTTTGTTTGACCCTGTCACCTAGATGTTAACCAATTACTGAATCTTTGTTTGACCCTGTCACCTAGATGTTAACCAATTACTGAATCTTTGTTTGACCCTGTCACCTAGATGTTAACCAATTACTGAATCTTTGTTTGACCCTGTCACCTAGATGTTAACCAATTACTGAATCTTTGTTTGACCCTGTCACCTAGATGTTAACCAATTACTGAATCTTTGTTTGACCCTGTCACCTAGATGTTAACCAATTACTGAATCTTTGTTTGACCCTGTCACCTTGATGTTAACCAATTACTGAATCTTTGTTTGACCCTGTCACCTAGATGTTAACCAATTACTGAATCTTTGTTTGACCCTGTCACCTAGATGTTAACCAATTACTGAATCTTTGTTTGACCCTGTCACCTAGATGTTAACCAATTACTGAATCTTTGTTTGACCCTGTCACCTAGATGTTAACCAATTACTGAATCTTTGTTTGACCCTGTCACCTAGATGTTAACCAATTACTGAATCTTTGTTTGACCCTGTCACCTAGATGTTAACCAATTACTGAATCTTTGTTTGACCCTGTCACCTAGATGTTAACCAATTACTGAATCTTTGTTTGACCCTGTCACCTAGATGTTAACCAATTACTGAATCTTTGTTTGACCCTGTCACCTAGATGTTAACCAATTACTGAATCTTTGTTTGACCCTGTCACCTAGATGTTAACCAATTACTGAATCTTTGTTTGACCCTGTCACCTAGATGTTAACCAATTACTGAATCTTTGTTTGACCCTGTCACCTAGATGTTAACCAATTACTGAATCTTTGTTTGACCCTGTCACCTAGATGTTAACCAATTACTGAATCTTTGTTTGACCCTGTCACCTAGATGTTAACCAATTACTGAATCTTTGTTTGACCCTGTCACCTAGATGTTAACCAATTACTGAATCTTTGTTTGACCCTGTCACCTAGATGTTAACCAATTACTGAATCTTTGTTTGACCCTGTCACCTAGATGTTAACCAATTACTGAATCTTTGTTTGACCCTGTCACCTAGATGTTAACCAATTACTGAATCTTTGTTTGACCCTGTCACCTAGATGTTAACCAATTACTGAATCTTTGTTTGACCCTGTCACCTAGATGTTAACCAATTACTGAATCTTTGTTTGACCCTGTCACCTAGATGTTAACCAATTACTGAATCTTTGTTTGACCCTGTCACCTAGATGTTAACCAATTACTGAATCTTTGTTTGACCCTGTCACCTAGATGTTAACCAATTACTGAATCTTTGTTTGACCCTGTCACCTAGATGTTAACCAATTACTGAATCTTTGTTTGACCCTGTCACCTAGATGTTAACCAATTACTGAATCTTTGTTTGACCCTGTCACCTAGATGTTAACCAATTACTGAATCTTTGTTTGACCTAGGCGTCACTGAAAATTTATTTTGAAATTACCAATACTGTTTCTGTCACCTAGATGTTAACCAATTACTGAATCTTTGTTTGACCTAGGCGTCACTGAAAATTTATTTTGAAATTACCAATACTGTTTCTGTCACCTTGATGTTAACCAATTACTGAATCTTTGTTTGACCCTGTCACCTAGATGTTAACCAATTACTGAATCTTTGTTTGACCTAGGCGTCACTGAAAATTTATTTTGAAATTACCAATACTGTTTCTGTCACCTAGATGTTAACCAATTACTGAATCTTTGTTTGACCTAGGCGTCACTGAAAATTTATTTTGAAATTACCAATACTGTTTCTGTCACCTAGATGTTAACCAATTACTGAATCTTTGTTTGACCTAGGCGTCACTGAAAATTTATTTTGAAATTACCAATACTGTTTCTGTCACCTAGATGTTAACCAATTACTGAATCTTTGTTTGACCTAGGCGTCACTGAAAATTTATTTTGAAATTACCAATACTGTTTCTGTCACCTTGATGTTAACCAATTACTGAATCTTTGTTTGACCTAGGCGTCACTGAAAATTTATTTTGAAATTACCAATACTGTTTCTGTCACCTTGATGTTAACCAATTACTGAATCTTTGTTTGACCTAGGCGTCACTGAAAATTTATTTTGAAATTACCAATACTGTTTCTGTCACCTAGATGTTAACCAATTACTGAATCTTTGTTTGACCCTGTCACCTAGATGTTAACCAATTACTGAATCTTTGTTTGACCTAGGCGTCACTGAAAATTTATTTTGAAATTACCAATACTGTTTCTGTCACCTAGATGTTAACCAATTACTGAATCTTTGTTTGACCTAGGCGTCACTGAAAATTTATTTTGAAATTACCAATACTGTTTCTGTCACCTTGATGTTAACCAATTACTGAATCTTTGTTTGACCCTGTCACCTAGATGTTAACCAATTACTGAATCTTTGTTTGACCCTGTCACCTAGATGTTAACCAATTACTGAATCTTTGTTTGACCCTGTCACCTAGATGTTAACCAATTACTGAATCTTTGTTTGACCCTGTCACCTTGATGTTAACCAATTACTGAATCTTTGTTTGACCCTGTCACCTAGATGTTAATCAATTACTGAATCTTTGTTTGACCCTGTCACCTAGATGTTAACCAATTACTGAATCTTTGTTTGACCCTGTCACCTAGATGTTAACCAATTACTGAATCTTTGTTTGACCCTGTCACCTAGATGTTAACCAATTACTGAATCTTTGTTTGACCCTGTCACCTAGATGTTAACCAATTACTGAATCTTTGTTTGACCCTGTCACCTAGATGTTAACCAATTACTGAATCTTTGTTTGACCCTGTCACCTAGATGTTAACCAATTACTGAATCTTTGTTTGACCCTGTCACCTAGATGTTAACCAATTACTGAATCTTTGTTTGACCCTGTCACCTAGATGTTAACCAATTACTGAATCTTTGTTTGACCCTGTCACCTAGATGTTAACCAATTACTGAATCTTTGTTTGACCCTGTCACCTAGATGTTAACCAATTACTGAATCTTTGTTTGACCCTGTCACCTAGATGTTAACCAATTACTGAATCTTTGTTTGACCCTGTCACCTAGATGTTAACCAATTACTGAATCTTTGTTTGACCCTGTCACCTAGATGTTAACCAATTACTGAATCTTTGTTTGACCCTGTCACCTAGATGTTAACCAATTACTGAATCTTTGTTTGACCCTGTCACCTAGATGTTAACCAATTACTGAATCTTTGTTTGACCCTGTCACCTAGATGTTAACCAATTACTGAATCTTTGTTTGACCCTGTCACCTAGATGTTAACCAATTACTGAATCTTTGTTTGACCCTGTCACCTAGATGTTAACCAATTACTGAATCTTTGTTTGACCCTGTCACCTAGATGTTAACCAATTACTGAATCTTTGTTTGACCCTGTCACCTAGATGTTAACCAATTACTGAATCTTTGTTTGACCCTGTCACCTAGATGTTAACCAATTACTGAATCTTTGTTTGACCCTGTCACCTAGATGTTAACCAATTACTGAATCTTTGTTTGACCCTGTCACCTAGATGTTAACCAATTACTGAATCTTTGTTTGACCCTGTCACCTAGATGTTAACCAATTACTGAATCTTTGTTTGACCCTGTCACCTAGATGTTAACCAATTACTGAATCTTTGTTTGACCCTGTCACCTAGATGTTAACCAATTACTGAATCTTTGTTTGACCCTGTCACCTAGATGTTAATCAATTACTGAATCTTTGTTTGACCCTGTCACCTTGATGTTAACCAATTACTGAATCTTTGTTTGACCCTGTCACCTAGATGTTAACCAATTACTGAATCTTTGTTTGACCTAGGCGTCACTGAAAATTTATTTTGAAATTACCAATACTGTTTCTGTCACCTAGATGTTAACCAATTACTGAATCTTTGTTTGACCTAGGCGTCACTTGTGCCAGACCTCAGCTATTCTCTGTGGATTGTTTACTCTGCTGCTTCTTTTGGCAACTGATGAAACCTCATTTGCCTTGTATGCATGGGCCTATGGCATATGTTGTGGTAGCTATTATTATAGGTGAGAACTTAGATAGAATTGTGTATAATTAACTATGGATAAGGGGGAAAAGTGGCCTAGCGGTAGAGCGCTAGAATGCTAACCCAAAAGTCCTAAGTTTGAATTTGGGTTCAAGTCAGTAGCGTGTCACTGAGTCCACCCAGCTCTGATGGGTACCTAACTCAGGTTAGGGAAAGTAAAGGTGGCTGGGCATAGAGCAAATCATCTATACATTTTGTTACAACGGTATAAAACTATAATGTTTTGGATATTATATTATATTATATTTTGAAAAAAATGTGTGTGGCTAACTACCCAAAATGCTCGTTAGTAAAAACTCAAATGAGAGAACAGACAGACAGAAATGCAGGAGACACTGATAGTGAATCAGCACAAAAGAGATATTCTGACTGCATCTGAGACCCTACTACATCTATGGGTCAGATAAAACATAACCCCCCCCTCCCCCCCCCCCCTCACTTCACACACTACATTTTTTAAAAACTGAATAACTACTTCATCCAAATCACTGTTTTTTCACCTGATATATTCCAGTTTAAAAACCTACGTGTATGAGCTGGTGAAGATCAAGTTGATGGAGCGAGCTTGGAGTTTTCTATGTGCTGCTAGCAGCTTCCCTATGTTGTTTGGTGCCCCCGCTGCAGGTACAGTTTGGAAAATTTATTCTCAATATTTCCTTGTCAGTTTAAAAAGTTGTTTTTAAAAATGGCCACGCCCCCCACCTTTAAGTACAATTTGCAGAATTTATTCTCGATATTTCCTTGTCAGTTTAAAAAGTTATTTATAAAAGTGCCCATGACCCCCACCTTTAAGTACAGTTTGGAGAATTTATTCTCAATATTTTCCTGTAATTTCAAAAGTTTTTAAAAGTGGTAATTATCTTAACAATCATCAGTGTATTAAAAAATAAACTAAAAATATTAGCTGCTGCATAAATAGTATAAGTATAAACCTAGTCTAAGGGTTAAAAAGTAATAATACATGAACAAGTGGACATAATAGAAAAGAACAATGACCATATAATGAGACTACCCTATAGTGGATCATCCAGAAGATCCATAGGTTTTGTTTGTGTCTATGTAACATAAAAACAGCTCCACACCAATGAATATGTCATATGGCACAACAAATTGGTAGATCATTTTATTGCCAACCCTTAAGTCTGTGGTTCACAGCCTTGAGTCTGTGTAAAGTCTCTGTATCCCCCTGCCCAAATAGGCATTTGTCTCTATGTCCCCCAGTTCAGCCACTTTAAGAGTGTGTGCATCCAGCTCAGATAGGTGCCTCAACACTGTCCACCCAGCTCAGACAGGCACTTAACTTGATTTAAGATAAAGTTGATTGGTTTGACCAGACTTCTATGTTGAGGCTTAAAACAGATGACCAGTAGAAAAAAACATAATCTATAACAACATGGCCCAGTTTGTGTAGCACTACAACAGCCTTACTATATTATTTTACTACCAATACTATAAATCTTCTTATATTTAATAATTTTGTGTTGAAAACAAGACTTTCACAATTTTAAAATAATTTTCTCACAGCATTTCTCAATGACACTTACGAGTCCAAAAGTGCTGGCTACATCTTTTCCGGGGTGACCATGCTGCTTGGAGGTGTTCTTTTCTATGCCATGCCCTTTTTTGAGAGGCACCCGTCCAACCACGAAATCCTTCAAAAACACAGCAGCTGCCAGTACACTGCCAACATGACTGAGGTCGCAGCCCTGCTAGACATTGACTTCTCCGAGGGCTGCCCCAGCGGCAAGCACAACCAAGTGGTAAACAATGGCCACACCCCCATCAAACTCAGCAAGCAGAGCAGCAGCAGTTCCAACAGTAAAGGAGACGGCGGGGGAGTGCGGGTGCAGCTTCAGTGCTTCGTCCAGCACAAAGAACGGGATAAACCCAAACAGGCAGTTCTCACGAAAATCGCCGAAGAGAAAGATGGCCTCAAAAGTAACGGCTCAGCGACAGATTTTACCAAAAAAGGAGCAGCGGGCACCAACAACCAGGTGGAGCTGAGTGTCACAAAGGCAGACTACTCCGAGTCCATAACCGACGGACCTTCTGACAGCACCTTTTCTAATAACACGGAAAAGTCCAGCAGTAAGGAGAGTGGAGAGAGAGGCTATGGGAAACTGGAGGGGAAAAAGAGCAAGAAAAATGATGTCAGGATTGACTTATTTGATCCACCGAGCCAAGAGAAAGAGTCCACAGCCACAGTGTCCTATGACAGTGACTTGTACATTAACTTATGTGAGGCGCAGGTGTGATTCCAGATCAATCATTTGTAGATTATGGCTCTGATTTCAGATGAGTCATTTGTCCATTACTGTCTGATTTTAGATCAATGATTTGTACATTACTGGTCTGATTTTAGATCCATGATTTGTACATTACTGGTCTAATTTCAGAGCCATAATTTGTACATCAAAGGTCTGATTTTTTATCAGTAATTTGTAAATTACACATCTGATTTCAAATCAATGATTTGTACACTACACATCTGATTTCAAATCAATGATTTGTACACTACACATCAGATTTCAAATCAATGATTTGTACACTACACATCTGATTTCAGAACAAGGCTGTGGGTGCCTTATTATTTTCATTTTAGTTTTGTTCCTACTTGTGTATTACATGTTTGCTGAAAAACAAATTGTCAAATGTGAATTATTTTCTATGTGACATTCCAAAAATACTTCTGTAGGAAAGTTTCAAAAGTTAGGGTAAAAAAAATAATTGAAGTGCTTTTGAAAAGTATCAGTGTTAAAGAATTTATGTTTAAATATATATTTATATAACATCCAGAAAAAGATTTTTTTAAAATATATTTCTTATGTATACAATTATGTCATATTTAAATGTCATTTAAAAGGTTATTTTGTTTTACAAAATATATTTCTGTAAAGACTGTCTTTTTTTTAAAGAATTATTTGAAACATTTCAATAACGTTGTTTGTGTTCATTTTATCATTACATGACATTAAATTTGTTGCATTAACAGCTAAAAACTTTTTATACCAAAGTAATGTTATATGCTCTTAACTGAATCGTACATAACTTTCATCAAAATAGTTTTAAAATTTAAAAAATACAAAGGTAACATAAATATTGCAAAGTAAAACCTGGTTTTTTTCAGATAAATTGAAAATTAATACAGTCTTGGTAAAATAAGTTTGACATCCCAGGTTTTAACCTTAACATTCATGTAAATAAAATTATTGGTCAACTTCTGTCATAAATTCAAAACTAGCATGTTGCTTGTTCTTTAATGTGTAAAAACACATAACTAATGCGATCACATATTACCTGTAAAAAATGTATTGATAATGTTTATTTTCTGTTTAAATTAAATGTTTTTTATACAAATAGTAAATATTCAGTTTCAGACTACTGTTTTCTAATGTATTGGTGGTTCTATCATAGCTCCATCATGTAGAAACCAACAAATATATCAAATGTATTGATACTTTATTTTTATTCTTTTAGTCAACAACAATCTCTTATACTAAACAATAGCTCTCTCAACATAACCTTTGTATAGGCTGTTGTTTGAGTATTATAATATTATTATGTGGTTGTTGCAAGCAATTTAATATGATATACACATATCCATCAAATTCAAAGGAAACCAAATTTTGTTCATCAAAGTGTCTATATTGTTAGTTAGATTTAACTTTAGAACAATAAAGTGCAGATGTCATTTTAGAATATTTAATTAATTGAATTAAATTCAAAATAAGTATTGATTTAATTAGACACTCAAATCTTTCATTTAAAGCTTAAGTTTATACAAATATTTTTCTTTTACTTAAGATATAAAAAAAAGATTATCAAAATTAACTATTTAACTGTGCCATTAAAATGTTTTGGGCAACAAAAAAACATTTTATGTTACATTCCCTTTAGAGAGTGGCTTCCATAAATATTGTTGCACCTTTTAGTTAAGGACCAGATTATCTATTATCTGTCAAGTTTTACATTTCCTGCAATCCCTTACTTCCCTGCCCAGCATCAGAAATATAATAGGCCAAAATTCTTTAATATAATATTTTTAAAATGGTAGGTACATAACTCTACAATAGTTTCATTTAGTCACCACCCCTAACCTCAACTTCTTCTTTACTTTTTATCCACTATAAAGCATACCATGATTTATGGAAGCTACCCATTGTAAATTTTTAATGTATAAGTGTTCATGATGGTTTTTAACTAACATTAACTTACGGACAAAGAGAAGATATTTTCATCTCAGCATCAAAACAAAGGGATTTGGCGCCTGTTTATTTTACAACTAACTATATATTTCAATACATATAAATATTGATCAGAAAGATAACAATTTACATGAAATAATTATCTGTAATTCATTGCTATGTTTATTGTACAATAAATGGTTTTCTGCGTCAGCCTACAACTAATTACAGTTGATTATTAGAGTATCTGTAAAGCAAATATTTAAGTCAATAGCTTATACTTGTTTCCAAATTAAATTTAAGAATGATTATAAATTTTTACATTTTAATGTGTCAATTATATTATTATAACAAATGTATTTATTTTTTATTTTTTTTGCAGCATGTTCTTTTTTTGCCTGTCAATTTAAATGAATAAGCTTTCAACAACAGAAAATGTTAAAAAAATCAACATTCTGATTAATAATTTTAAGATCACACAATCAAACTTTAAAAACAAAAATTGTTTTAAATTACAAACTATTCCAAAGATGTTTTTGTAAATTTCTAAAGTTTTCTATTTTCTGATAAACACACTTTATTGTCAGTGCTGCTAAAAAAACATTCACATTTTAGATGGGAATCATATAATTTACCACGTTCTCTACAGCCAAACATGCACACCATGTTATGATTATTGTTATGTCTCATGCTGTATTTAAATTTCTACTGTATTCGTGTGCATATTTTTCTGTAGCCTAAACCTTGCTTTCTGATAATAATTTTATTTCTTTTCAAGTAAACAGTTAATTGTAAATTGTGTTAAACAGTTTGTAATTTTTATACTGATAGGTAAATGGATATGAATGTACTATTTTATTTATTATTAATGTTTTATTTAGATATAGATCTATGTGTGTTGAAACTAAGTCTAACAGGATTATGAAAATATTTGCAGAACTATTAAACCAAAGTAACATTTAATTCAAATGATTGCAGAGAAAACATTCGTGTAAAATACATCATGGTCTTAGTAGTCTTATATTGTTATTACTTAGCAAACTAAAAGTAAAACTGATATTCATTTTTATAAAGATCAGATCTAAATATTAAATCTATTATGTGCCATGTAAAGCTTTATAATAAAATATCATTTTTCCAAAATGCCTTATCTTTTTAATAAAACAGCAAAATAAAAAATTTAAAAACTACTACCAACTTTTCGTCTGAAGCTGAAAGACAGTTTTTGTGGGCAATAGTTATTACAAATTAATGTTATTTATGATAATTTACGTTGTTTTCCGGACTTCTAGGGCGTGCTAGATTCCTAGCTTATTTCACACATCATAAAACATGGCTTTTTTTTAAAAACTGCTCTTTAAGGGAAATAATCCTGAAAAATAAATTATAATTGCTTATCCTTTTAACATTGTTATTGTTCTTTGCTTAAATTATTTTAAAAGCTTTACATTTACAAATAGAAGCAATTAAATTTAAATACAACTGCATTAGGTGAACAACATTATTCCCAGATTATAAGTTCTGAACTCGCAAATTGAATAAGCTGATAAAAAAATTAACTCAATATTGTAAACTAAAATAATGCCTAATGTTAAGTCTTTGATATAATAATAAAATTATTTTAAATTTTTTTTTCCAAAACAATTAAAAACAAAAACAAAATTTTGGTGTCATCTGTTGCAAGGTGATAGCAAAGTTAATTTATTTTTGGCATGAATATGCAAAAAAGAGTTGCCTACTGTTTTAGTTATCAATTAGATTCTATAGTACAAGACAAAAAGAAGGAAATAATGATCTAATTACCATATATGTATGAAAAAAAATTAACTAAATATCATCAATGTTTCATAAAATATAAATAGTTGCTGTCAGACACATCATGTTTATCTATCAATACAATTGAGTAAAAAGTGTATACGTTTGCATCCCCACATTGCACTGAAAAAATGCTGAAGAGCTGACAGTATGTGTACTGTGTATCATGTCAATACATTCTCACAAAATACATAATATATATACATAAGGTATATTATTTTTATAAAGTCCCACAACCACTTGTTTATATTTTCCATAAAATGTGAATCTGATTGACAGGATGTATGAAGTTACAAGTTCTTATCCATCAAAAGTGTTAGTATTGAGTAGAATTGTTTTAAGGCAAATTTGGCTGTGATTTTTTTTTTATTCAAGAGGGAGCAAATGTGAACTAAAATATGTAATTTCAAATTAAATGTTTGAATTGTTTACTTGATGTTTATGAATTATGAAGAAAACAATATATATTGCAACAATTAAAAATTGTGCATAATGAATAACATACAAATATTGCTCCAAACTAAACACAAGTTGTTTTTTTTCGTTTCACTTATTTTTAAATGTTTCAAAACTTTGACTAATCTATAACTATGTTATTATGTGTTTACGTTACATTAATTAATTGAAAATGAATCTTCATTTCACATTTCATTCCATTACTGATAACAGAGTCTATGTCCAGTTCTGGTCATATAATAATTTCACATTGCTTGTAAGCTAAATTTTTTTCTTATTGATGTATCTGAAAATTATAATGTGTTCAGAATAATTTTATTACAGTCTAAAGCAGTAACAAATGTCACATTGTATACGCTTCATCACTGCTTTGTTTTCTAGTATGGTGTATCTTTATAACAAAAATCAAGTTTTTGTTCAATATGACTGAGTTGCTTTGATTTCAATGTTTTGATTTTTTTTTTATGAATGAAGAATGAACAGCAAAGAATGTTTCGGCCCGTGTGTCTCATATCAGTGAATAAGAATAGACATTGCTACATTGTACATTTCTATTTCTGTTCATTGTCTTTGAACTTCTCTCTACAAGCTATACTAACCAGGGGCGCTTTAAGGTCTTTGTTGATCAAAGGCACTTTTTGTATTCGTAGGCTAAACTGGCAACTGCGACCGTGACCCGTACCCCAGATCATGTCTTGTTGATATTGCAATAGGGCTAGTAAGTAGGTCAGCAACCAGTTCTATGGCTCATGCAGGTTTTATTGAGCCATAGAACTGGTTGGTTTCCGAAGAGCCTGGTACGTCGGACTCCCAAGTCCCCTACACATTAGCGTGGGGGAGAAGAGATGCAAGACTGCCGGGAACCAAGAGGGATTTGCTCTCGACCCTAACCAGATATTTTGACTTTAAGCTGCGGCCTTCACGTGGCTTCGGAAGAGTACCACTAGTCGGACCAAGCTCATGACCCCCCTAGTGGGTGTGGAATGGCTAGTGGTAGCCAACAGCAGCTAGAGGTTTTTGATCTGGCCGAGTAGAGCTGCTGTATGCGCTAGGCTCAAGAAAAAATGGCAGAACGCCCCCCACGATCAAGCCGGGTACCAGGCGGTAGGACGACGTCCCGCGTCTGGTGGGTGGGGAAGGAAAGCCCGGTGAGAGCCCACGGAAGTAGCGACCGATGTGTGGGAAACTTGGTCTTATGGTAGGGTTTGCCACACTGAGGCCTGCCTGGCTAATGGAAGTGAACCTTCTGAGCCGGTTTCCGTATAAGGAAGGACGGAACTGGTTCATTTTAGCGGGATTGGGGGGGGGGGGGGGATATCAAGAATTCTAAAGTAGAAACATCCTTTATACAAAAATTCATATTTTTACAATAGTTCTGTTTCAGATTTTCGTAGGTCCTAGGGGCTTATACTGTGCATAATGGATTAGACGGCCCAGACAAAAGAACCATTAATTAACAAACACTCAGCTAATCTGTTTCTTATGTCGAAGCCCTCTTAATTTATCCTGACCGTATTGTCACGATTTTTCACACCTGTTTCTCAAGAATTCAGTTTGTGATGTAATAAAAAGTTCTAATTGATTAAACATACAGACAAATTACCGGATCGATTTCGACGAATTCAATAATTTAATCTAGTGGATTAGAACTGTATGTAAGGAGTCGATTATTTATGGCAATTTATGCCGTCTACGCGGAAAAGCGAAGGATTGTTCTCCGATTTAAAAAAAACCCACTTGTGCAGTTGTGTGTTCATCTCTAAGGGGGGGCGGATGAACAACCAACAATCCCGCCTTTCATTTCCCCGGAAATTTTAAGTGCGTCTCCGTCTCCTCAGCAGATCTAGTTTAGGAACTGGGCATCATGACTTGCCAATGGTCTTTTTTTCCTAATGGGCAGAGATAATTAACTAAATAGATTGTAAATAGATGGCCAACTTAGTGACTTACAGAACGAAGGTTGTCAACATACTGTACGGAGAGAGCCAACCAACTTCGAGGGGATGGCTAACCTACTTGGTGGATATGGCCAACCTACTGTATGGAGATGGCCAACTGACTGGGTACAAATGGCCAAACTTCTGCATGGAGGTGGTCAACCTACTGTGTAGATGGCCAATCTATTGTGTGGAAATGGCCAACCTACTGTATGGATATGGCCAACTAACTGGGTACAAATAGTTGGCCTTCTGTATAGAGGTGGTCAACATACTGTGTAGATGGCCAATCTACTTTGTGGAAATAACCAACCTATCAACAGGAAGGAACTCATTTAATGAACATAATCAACAGAAATGAACTCAATGAATATCATCAACAAAGGATTCTATCCAATATTTTAGTTTCTCTTGGGGCAGTAAAGATTTTATTTACTAGTATTTTATAAATTAAAACCATTAATCACAGATTAGACTAACTTAAACTTGAACAGACGGCTGTTAATCTTTGAGCCGACAGACAATTTAGAATTAGATGTGAATATTTCTCCCTGCTTGACAGAGATAAACCAAAACAACATATCAGAGGCGTAGCTAGGGGAGGGCGGGTGGGGCGGCCGCCCCGGGCGCCAACCTTAAGGGGGCGCCAAAAGGGATAGAGATTAATTTAAAAGCTCATTTTAAGCTAAAGTATAGAATTGTACACTGTCAAAGTTACGAAAATAAATGAACACAAGGCTTTACACACTGATTTAACTGTTTTTATATTAATTTTGTGGCACCGAAATAGAAAATGTTACGGGTTAGTAACTGGTAAGAAGTGCCACAAACTTTCCAACTGTGTTGGGGGGGGGGGGGGGGCGCTTTTTCGCAGACAGGAATAACTATATATAGAAATAGGAGGGAGGGGGCGCAAAGTTGAGTCCGCCCCGGGCGCCGGAATAGGTCGCTACGACTCTGCAACATATTATACAAAGATGAGGGTCCTTCGCACAGTGGACTAACTGGTGGTCAATATTTAGGAAAAGGAAACACATACAAGTTGACTTTGTTAAACACCACGTTTTGAAAACAAAATAAGTTATTATTTTAATTAAATACGAGCCGACCCACGGCGTATCATACGCCGCTATTTAGTTGTTTTATTTTCTACTTATCAGTAATTTATAATTTGTGAATTTGACAGTAACAATGCTTACACTGAAAATATTTGCTTTAAAACACTATCAGTAGGTCGTTAAGGACGATAGCCCCCCCCCAGCCTCCTTTTCCCCAACCCCTACTCTACACCCCCCCCCCCCGTGAAAGCAGCCTCCTCTTAGTTACCTCCCCTAAGTAAAATCGTTTCAAACTAAATTATCTGCCCCTAATAGCCGTCACTAAACCCGGCTCTACGATTGTAAACATTTAGCGTGAACCACAGCTCACCTGACCATGTGGGGGTGGGTGTGGTAGCGATATGCCTAGAGAGGAAGAGAGGGGGCGGCTAGGCGCGCTTACAGCTTGGTGTTTTCTAGGGTATCCAAGAAGAGAATTATATATATAGATATTGTACTAAAGGCAGTAATATATAATTCCAAGACGATTTAAAGAACGCTAACTGTGTTTGTGTGACATTTACAATATAACACCCCCCCCCACCTTAAAATCCATAGTTCATGCCACTGTACGGCTCATGTGACGTTCTGTATCTAAGGGTAGGGGTCTAACCATTCTCTCAACGAACAGTGTTAATCGCTAGGTTTGGTTGACTTAAGTACTCAGAGGCGTAGCGAGGGGGGGGGGGGGGTGCGGACCGCACCGGGTGACACCATTTAGGGGGGTGACACCAAGGCAAAAAATAGCAAAATATATAGAGAAAAACTCGAGGGGGGTGCAAATAAAAAGTTCGAGGGGGGGGGGGGTGCAATCGAAAATGTGAAAGTTTGGCTCCGGGAAGGGTCGCTACGCCTCTGGGGGGTGACACTATTAAGTGCCGCACCGGGTGACACCCTATCTCGCTACGCCACTGTAAATACTAACGATAAAATGTTAGTTTGCGTGCATTTTGTGTTAGGCTAGGCCAACAATCCGGTAGAGTGCTCAAAACATTTAATAGTTACTAAATGATGGTCGAGCGATAGTGCTCTAAGGTGGATAGAGTTTTAATAGAGAGAACAAAAGGGGTTAACATGCGCTGTTAACAGACACCGTTATTGTGGTGTACCGGTACCATCACAGTACCATGTCAGTTCTCCCCACAACTATGTATACCAGTGTATATTCTATGTTTTTAAAATGTCGTCCGTGTTTAATATAGTCAAGAACACAATTTAAAGAAAAACAACAACCGGTCAAGTTGAAATTGACTGTTCAATACAAAGAAAAAGTTAAACTTTAAAAAAATTGTGGGGGGGGGGGGGGGGGGGTTAAAAAGCCCGATTACAAACTCCAGTTATTCTTTTAAAAGGTTGCAGTATAGTTCCGGGGATTTTTTTTTTCTGTAACCTTTACCGAAAACGATGGAGAACTTCCTTAAGATATCCGATATTAAGATATTGTATATATATATATATATATATATATATATATATATATATATATATATATATATATATATATATATATATATATATATATATATATATGTGTGTGTGTGTGTGTCTGTGTGTGTCTGTGTATGTGTGTGTGTACATTTGTTGTGCTAAACATTAATTCTTACCTGAGACTACATTTCGATGCAATGCCAGTTAATCTTACTGTAAAAACACATGCATTTTACATATTATATATCTATGTTTAGCATGTCAATGTTTAATAACAATATATCTCATATATATATATATATATATATATATATATATATATATATATATATATATATATATATATATATATATATATATATATATATATATATATATATATATATATATATATATATATATATATATATATATATATATATATATATATATATATATATATATATATATATATATATATATATATGGAGAGTTGATTTTCAAAACGCGATAAGCGCCATTTTTGAAAAAAATGAGATAACGTGCCCATATTGTAAAGCTACTCAGTTACTATTAGGAAAACTTAATTTTAATCTTCACGGCGCAAAATTTTCATTTCATTTCTATTTTGTAGCTTAACAAAAGCTGGATATACCTCATTTTGCAACGAAACGCAAATTTTGGGACAAAAAAAAAGCATCTTTTTATGCAGGTACATTTCAAAAACCATTCTAGTCCTATGTATATGAGGGTTATGAACCTAAATTGACAAACAGTTTTAGCATATTGTACAATGGCTTCGTGTAGGAGAAAAGTGCGATTTTCTCGAAACCCAAATTTTGGATATATTGCATTTTGAAAATCAACTCTTCATATATATACTAGCCGTCCCGGCCAGGCCCTGCTCTGGCTTCTGTGAAAAACCTTTCTGTTAAAGACCATCACCTGTGTGTTTAGTAATCATCATAAACCCGGCATTGCCCACCCAAACCACAACCAACCAAAACCAAAACAACAAAACGCAAACATAACGCTAACACAATTACAAATACAAACGAAAACAAAAACCTAACAACAAACCCAACCACAAACACAAACACCAATACCAACACAAAAAAACAACGAAAAAGCAAACGAAAACAAACCAAATCCAAACGCAAAACCAACCAAAAACACAAATACAAACCCAAAGAAAAAAACACAAACAAAAAACGAAAAAAGAAAGAACAAAAACGAACCAAATCAAAACGCAACCACTAACGCAAACCCACCTAAACACAAAGAAAACACTAACGCGAACATAAACGCCCGGGGCGGAATCACCTGTTTTAGCTTAATGAACGACTATAGTACCCCAACTTATTCAATGTCTTTTGCACTCACTTAAACGAACGCGCCTGTTTCAATTTAATGAACAATTATAATACTCCAAGCTTATCCGTAAAATACCTACAACATTTGCACTTGATCAATCCCCGCTAATTATGTAATTATTTTTTTTCCCAACACCAAAACAAAGTAATAAAAAGTAAATTCTTTTCCACTAATGCAATGGTTTTATAAAGGGAAGTAATTGTGTTTTCCTAATTTATCAAAGGGAAGTAAGTGCTATAGGACTAAATAGAGACATAATTAGAATTTTTGTAAAAGATGATTTTTTTTTTAAAATTTGTGTTTAATGAACATGCCGAAAATTATTACTTTCAGTTTGATAAATGAAAATTATTTCCCAAAACTTTCAATATTAATTTTTTAACTCATAAATTTAGACCATAAGGACTGTAATTATCTAACACTTTAATCCATCTAAGTATGTCAACGACAAACATATTTTTTACATACAGAATTGAGCTTTATATTATATATATATATATATATATATATATATATATATATATATATATATATATATATATATAGTGGGGCTAAAGGCATACTTTAGCCTACTATACAAATTAAAGATTTAAATAAAATATAAACAAATATTGCCTGCAAACGAAGCCTTTACAGCACTCTCCTCTATACGTGAACAAGAAAACACCGCATTGCTGGTTTTTATACCTGCACCTATTCAACGTTCAACACAACGAGCAAGTTAAACAACACAAAATGAATCTTTGAAAATAAAAATATTTCCCATACTAACGAAGCTAAATTAATATTCCTAGCTAATCAATCTTACTTTAACTCTTAACATGGTCCTAAATTATCAAACATTAACAAAATTTATGAGTAAAAAGAGTTGTTTTTATAAATTTGAACAAGTAATTTGTAAGAAATTTTTACTAAATAATTTATGTATATTTGGAAGAATATTAAACCAGGTTTTATTTCAAAAGGTAAATACGTATACATGGTTAAAGCACATTTTTTTCATATAGAAAGACTTGATTTGGAAAAAGCAATGAGACAAATAGACAGGAAAGCTGAGCGTGACTTCAAATTAGATATGACAAAGAAGACGAACAGAAATAACTAGGAGATAAACACGTACCTTAAGACATAGTGATAATCGGGTTCAATGAAAGGTGAAACCCCTAGAGAAATGAGAGTTAAAAATATCTTAAAACCTTAATATTGTATTGTTTTTAAAAACAAATTTAAAAACGTATATGTTAAAATATAGCGTCTCACCATTTGTATCAAGGAAGAACGCAGTAGCTATCACCATCAAAAAGCAAAGCAAAGCCAGAGTGAGATGTTTCATCGTGTTTTGTCGCGTTGCTTCACGTTCTGTCTAGCTGATCTATTATGTCTTGGTGTCTCATGCTAATGACATTACTGATCATCTGCGAGCGCCTATCAAACTAATCAAATTTACTGCTGTGGTCAAAATGTACTGTAATTGGTCACACTCTGCGCATCGTGGCCAATGCAGCTCAGAGGCGTAGCGACGGGAGGGGGGGGTACATATGTCCCCGGGCGCCGACCTTAGGGGGTGCCAAAATGGGTTGGAAAAACAAAGTGAAAGTCTGGAAGGGGGTGCAAATTGAAAGTTTGTTTGAGGGGGGATGCAAATTGAAAATTGAAAGGTTGTTCCCGAGGGGGGCGTCAAATTGAAAGTGTGTCCCCGGGCGCCGGGAAGGGTCGCTACGCCTCTGGTGCAGCTGATTAGCTGATTATGTTGACTGGCTAATGATAGTTGGATAAGTGCTATTGATCTTTGCGTTTGATAAGTACTATTAGGTTTTGGTTTGAAAAGTGTTGATGATATTTTTGTTCAAAAAGTGTTACTGATCTTTTGGCTGGATCGCTTCATCATCCCACCCCTTCTACTGGGGGCGATATCCTTTGTGAAAGTATTGCTGTAAAGGTAGAAGTGTGTGTGCGTGCGTGTGTGCGTGCCTGTGTGTGTTATTTTTGATTAAAGGATTTTATTTAACTTACTCAGTAATGTTTGTCAGAGGTTTCGCTAATCTTGGAACATTAATTTAACCCACTTCACATTGTCAGATTGAGCTGAAATTTGGCATAGTGTTAGATCTAGGATGACAATACAAGAATATCTAATTTTTAAAAATTAAGTTAGTCGGACAAATAAAAGCCTTTCTATATTCAATAATAAAAGGGAAGATAAAAAAAGAAAAACAAAAAATACTTTCGATCGCTTGATCAGAGGGTCGTATAGAGTGAATAGTTTCACGGTTGGCTGATTTTGTGTTCTATCGTCGACCACGAACTAAATATGGGCATATAACTAAATTTTAGAGATCATAAGCTGCTGGGCGAATTTAAATGCATTTATTTTTTAGTCGTAGCTTTTGTAATTTCAACATAATTTAGAACAATTGAAAATAAGATGTGGAAAATAATTCTCACTTATAATATTTTTCAAGGGAAAAAACTTTTCGCATATTCACAAATCACAAAAAAATAAATAAATAAACCGGGAGTGATCTCCCCTAAACTTTCTCGAATATTCTTATATAAAACAACAGGGGGTGGGAACTCGGGCTATAGACATGATTTTTAATCAATTTTAAATACTTAAAGTTTTTAAAATAGAATAAAATCTCGTAGACAAAAGAAGTGCACACCAAGTGAACGCCAAATAAAAAGTGCATAATAGTGCGCAATATTATTAGTACTTTAAAAATTTACATTAGTTTTTTTGAGAAATCGGAAGTAGCGTAAATTACTACTTTCGATCAACGGAAATTACTCAAAATTTAACAGAAGGTAGAAAATTAGATCTTTTACTTACATGTGAAATTTCATTTATCTATCTAAAATAGTACTCAAGTTATAGGCTTTTGCAAAATTCAAAGTAGAAAAAGTACCACTTCCGGTTATCGGAAATCGCTCAAAAGTTGATACGGATCTACGATTTTGATAAAAAACTTATATATGAAATTTCATCAACCTAGCTGAAACGGTACTCAAGTAATCGTGTTTACACACAGACACACACACAGACACACAGACATACGGACAGAATTGCAAAGCCCAGTTTTTCAGACTGGATTAAGCATAAAACCTCTTAATTTTGATAAATCTGGATTGATAATTTTTGCCCGATTAAAATAAGTCCTCTATACTTCGGATGTGATGAAGGACTGAGTTGTAATACGGTGAAAGCTGTTAAAATTTCAAGTGATTTTTGTGCACGATTACAATACTTTCTCTATACTTCGTATATACGAGAAAGTAAAAAGATTGCAATGTGAAACTTCTAAAATGTAAAAAAAAAATTAACATTAAAAAGTTAAAAATAATAATAAGTAAATCCGGATTTAATCTCAAGAAATGTTCTATATTCGTATCTTTTGTATCTATATATATAATTCTCTTCTGGTATCAGTTAGAAAACAAGCTGCAAGCGCGTCTTTGCAGTCCCCTCTCTTCCTCTCTATCGCTATCACTATCACCCCCACCCCACCTTCACATGATCTGGTGAGCGGTGTTCACTCTGTTTACATTTTACAATCATAGAGACGGGTTTGGTGACGGCTATTAGGGGCAGATAATTTAGTTTGAAACGATTTTAAACTTAGAGGAGGTAACTAAGAGGAGGCTGCTTTCACGTGGGGGGGGGGGGGTTAGTGTTTTTAAGCAAATATTTTCAATGGCAGGATTGGTACTGTCGAATTCACAAATTATAAATTACTGAAAAGTAGAAAAAAAAACAACTAAATAGCGGCGTATGATACGCAGCGGGTCGGCTCGTTCAATAAAATCAAGAACGGTTATTAGGATAAGGGGTGGGGTGAAAGGGAGGGACGGAGGGAGGGAGGGAATTGAATGGGTTGTTGGACTTTGTACCGGTGACCCAGTTGAGGTCAGAACTAATGTAGGCCTTTTGAAAGCGACTTCGCATACATAATAAAAAATATCCCATTTTAGATCCTGCATTAATGGACGACACCGTCAGTAGCATGCAACACAGGAACCACCACACATTTCTTGAAGGGTTCCACATACAAAATTTCTTGAATGTTTCCTCAATGTTTATTGAATGGCTTCATCACACCAAGTTCCAGCATTTTCTTTGTATTTCATGATTTTAATGTTCATTTTTTTTCCTAACCAGTTCTCACAATTTAAAAAAAATATTTTCGCCGTTGAGGTCACTCGGTCAGTCACGATTATAATAATTGTGCTTGGATAAGAAGTAATTTAATTAAATATAGACGAATTATGTAATTAACTTGTCGTGTATTTCATAAATAATAATGAATTATGATTCTTTCCTTCTTTAAAATATCCTCAATTTTTATAGGCTACGTATTTAATATTTATTACAACATTTTAGCTTATACATTTTATATATATATATATATATATATATATATATATATATATATATATATATATATATATATATATATATATATATATATATATATATATATATATATATATATATATATATATATACGGATTATATAATGCTCCCACTAGCCAGGTGTGTAGACATCTCTCCACACCTTGAACTTAACCCCACTTTCTCTCCTCCAACACTGTATACCACCATAACCTTTCAAACGTACCCCCATATATCCTTGTCTTTCACCTGTCCTTGAGCAGGGCTAACCACCCCTCACTACTGACGTATCATGAAGATTGGCCCTACTTTATCTCACCCCAGTAGCACGACTTTATTAAACGTACACTACTGCTGATGTATGCATGGATTTAACAACATCGTATCTCCCCTTAAATAAGCGCCAATATAAATAAACCGGGAGTGATCTCCCCTAAACTTTCTCGAATATTCTTATATAAAACAACAGGGGATGGGAACTCGGGCTATTGACATGATTTTTAATCCATTTTAAATACTTAAAGTTTTAAAATTAGATTAAAATCTCGTAGACAAAATAATTGCACGCCAAGTGAACTAGTGAACGCCAAATAAAAAAGTGTACAATAGCGCGCAATATTATTAGTACTTTAAAAATTTACATTAGTTTTTTGAGAAATCGGAAGTAGCGTAAATTACTACTTCCGGTCAACGGAAATTACTCAAAATTTAACAGAAGGTAGAGAATTAGATCTTTTACTTACATGTGAAATTTCATTTATCTATCTGAAATAGTACTCAAGTTATAGGCTTTTGAAAAATTCAAAGTAGGAAAAGTACCACTTCCGGTTATCGGAAATCGCTCAAAAGTTGATACGGATCTACGATTTTGATAAAATACTTATATATGAAATTTCATCAACCTAGCTATAACGGTACTCAAGTAATCGTGTTTACACACGGACACACACACAGACACACAGACATACGGACAGAATTGCAAAGCCCAGTTTTTCAGACTGGATTACGCATAAAACCTCTTAATTTTGATAAATCTGGATTGATAATTTTTGCCCGATTAAAATAAGTCCTCTATACTTCGGATGTGATGAAGGACTGAGGTGTAATACGGTGAAAATTGTTAAAATTTCAAGTGATTTTTGTGCACGATTACAATACTTTCTCTATACTTCGTATATACGAGAAAGTAAAAAGAACACATTTTAAAAATTCATTAAAAAGAAAAAAAAATTAGTTAGGTATAACTGTAACAACATTACTAAAGCTATAAAATTCTGATATGACTAAAATAAAATCATGTGCGCTAAGGATGAAAACTCAAACATATGTCTTATAATAATTATGTAATAGAACGTAAACCTATCAATAAACTCACGATGAAAGTGAGAACACAGGCTTTTGTTTTTTGTTGTTGTCAATATTACCAGCACATGGCTCAGAGTTTCTTCCAGGCATCTCTTCGGGGGGGGGGGGGGGGGAGAACCCCCCCCCCCCCCCCCCCCCGAAGAAAGTCTACCACCTCCCCGAACGAAATGAAATTTATATTGAAAAATATATACTTTTAACAGTGTCCGCCACTCTCCCCCCCCCCCCCACCACCTGAAGGAAGTCTACCGCCTCCCCGAACGAAATGAAATTTATATAGAAAAATATTTACTTTTAACAGTGTCCGCCCCCCTCCCCCCCCCCACCTGAAAGAAGTCTACCGCCCCCCCCCCCCCACGAACGAAATGAAATTTATATAGAAAAGAAATACTTTTAACAGTGTCCGTCCCCCGTCCCCCCCCCCCCCGAAGAAAATCTCCCCCATCCTCCCCCCCCCCCCAAATTTTAAGTGCACCCCCGGAGAAAAAAGTCTGGAACAAACACTGACATGGCTTTAGTAAGGTTACACCAAACTAAATTTATTTTTTACTTTTTTTGAATATTTTCATTTGTGATTTCTTAATGCTGATTTGTGAGTATAGAATTATTTTAATTTTATCATAATTCTCCCTTGGAAAATAATAATAATAATTTTAAAAGATCAAAAAGTCGAAAGTAGTTAAACTGGTAGTCATCAACATGAGTTATTCCTCTTTGCGAAATCTCTTGTCTGCTAGTCTAAATCATAATGCTATCCATGTGGACAACTTTCATTTTGTTTTTACTAGACTACTGACACTGCGGTTATCATTTCTTGATAAAAGCGGTTGATTTCTAGATCCAACTCTACATTGTATATTTGAATTAACAGTTTAACAAATGAATTAGAGAATGGAAAGGACAAACCTATCATTCTGGAATTTGCTATTTCCGATTAGTCAACTCTGCAAAATAAATCAGCTGTATGCAACGAAATTACAGCGATTTTTACCCAAACAGGTGAGGTTGCTTAGAATAACTCCATTTTAGCGTATTTTATTCTTCGCTTCTTGTTTACCTCCAGTTGAGCGTATTTTATTAGAATAACCGAAACGAAGTGACTACTCGGAAGATTTTTCTCCCCAACGTCTCCACTTAGTCGGCAAAAGATAGCTCTGCGCATGCACAGTGACCTATGGCTAGGGTTAGGGCTAGAATGAGGGTTAGGGGTAGGATTAGGTATAGGGTTAGGGATAGGATTAGGGACAGGGTTAGGGATAGGTTTAGGGTTGGTGTTAGGGTTCTGCGGTTGTAAACACACGCATGCGCAGTACCATCGAAAACATCACAGCGAAGGCAAGTCGTAGTTTCTCTCCATTGCGCATGCGTATCTTATTCCGGCTAGCATCGGCCTAACCGAACCACACCAAAACATTAGGAAAACACGATTTATTTATTTGTAGGCCTAGGCCTAATGAATGTATTTTTGTTTTAACAAATGAATTAAAAAAAACAAAGAGACTGACTTAGTTTTAGATTTTAATAATTAACTTTTGTCAAAACTTGAGAAAATTCCAAATTTAGAATATTGAATGTGCTATGTAATGTTCGTGTGTCAGTTAGAATTTTCATGGCAATGGGTGAAGTACGTAAGCGTAACTCACAATTGCAAGGCGATTAAGTTTGTATTGTTACAAGTTACAAGTATTTCCCAAGCAAGATACTATAAATAAACATTTATGAACTTACAATGACCCCCAAACTGAGGCCAACACAATTTCAAACAGATATTGCCAGAGCTATGACGTATGCTGATAATTAAAGTCAATGTGAACGCACGGTGGACCCGCGACAGTGTAAGGATTTTTCTCCCGCTGACGATCACTTGATATTTAATTGGAACAGTTCTAATGCTTTTTTATGTTTTTTTTTTACCTTTTCTAATTAAAAATCACATTCATTAAAAAAAGGAGATCTAGTGTTTTTCCTAACGTTTTTGTGTGTTTCGGTTGTGTTTACAATAAAATACGCTTAACTGGAGGTGAACGTGAAGCGGGGAATAAAATAAGCTAAAATGGAGGTTTACCTGCTTTGTGACCAACTTTGTCCAAAAGTCCATGCTATAGATCTAGGCCTAAGTATAGAAAGTTAACAACTGACCGCACTATATTATGCAATATAGTGCAATAGTATTAGAGTCTACTAGTGAGTACTAGATCTAGTTAATCTAGATCTAGTACTAACATGAACACTGAAGCCTACTCCAAATCCAACTATTTATTATTTACTAACTTGAGTGACATAAGTGAAGTCGCATACAAACAATCATTCACAATTCATAATAATAATTAGATCTACTATTAATTAGGCCTACTTCAATTTATTATTTATTATAATACAATCATTCACAATCCATAATAATAATTAGATCTACTATTAATTAGGCCTACTTCAATTTATTATTTATTATGATCAAAACAATCATTCACAATTAAAATACAAATACATTTAAATGAGTTTTCTTTCCTTTAGCGTATCATTTTAATATTTTATAAAGGTTGGATAAAAATGTTTAAGCCAATATTGCAGATATCTTGAGTTGGTCCGTATTTTAATGTCATGCTAATAAATATTGACTCTCAAAGCTGCATTAGTAGTAACAAGAAAATACTTGCATTTTAATTATGTGCTTTTTTTAAATAGAAAATTTCTTGTTACAGATTTGGACACAGAGTGACAGAGATGAAATTCTCAATATTTTGTCTGAGTTTCTGCTCAATGGTGAATGTGTAGTGGACTTGTGTGTATGTTTTGGGCCTCTTGTGCTGGAATTAGCTTCACGACTTACTTCCTCCATTCTGCGTGAAGGACACTCAGGACATAGACTAATTAAAAAGCTTGCAGTATCAATCAGCAGAGGGTTCTGCATTAGCCATGAGCTTCAGAGGTAAGTAGGAAAGGCCTTTATAATACCTACCTGTGATCAGTTTGTATCTAGGTTGTTACAACATAATCTCCCTTAGTCAAGTTCTTAAACCAACTAAATAAAGTTATCAGAAAAAAGCAACCACCTTATTGTGTAGTTAATTGAGGAAAGACCCAAATCAATGTTATGGTTTTGTTGCAGTACAATGTTTTTTTACAAACGAAATAAAATTTAACTTTTAACAGTCTTATATATTTATTACATAATCTTTTTTGTATGCTTTTGAGTTATGGATTATTTAACTGAAACGCTATGATAAATTTGGCACTGAGATAATATTATATAAGATAAAAAACTGTTTAGAATTTATGATTTCATTCTACAGAAGATAAGTATAAATGTTTTCATGATGATTTTGAAATTGATCATTTTTTATACTATTTTATCTAAGGTATGCTGCAGACTTTGTCAGACTGTACAAACCATTTTCTCTGTCAGACACTTTGTCCAGTGAAGAACCTACAAAGAAAAAAGCCAAAAAAAATCAAGTAGGTCAATTTAGAAATTTTGATGGTTATAAATTGGGCTAATTTTAGTTTTGAACTATTATGGGTTGATGGGTACCTGACTCACATAGGAGAAAGAAGATGCAGCTGCCTTATCTTCAGGTTTAAAGGGTACTTTACTTTTTTTTACCACTAGAGTTAAGTTTTCAAGAAAGCTTGGCTGATTGCTCAATGCCTTTTCATGCTGATGTAAATATAAAAAAAAGATGAGCTCAATTTGTGCAAAACATGAAACTTACTTTTAAAAAGTATTTTTTAGTAGATTGTAAAGTATTTTCATAATTTCAGATGCCAGATCTTGATTGGTGTTGTGGTGTTTGGAATTACCTAGAATACCTGCCAGAAGTAGTTAGTAAAATAGATATGTCAAGTCTATATGATTATTTGTCTTCAACAGACATAGTTGTCAGATGGTTAGTATTTTAAAAAAAAATGAATTGTTGCAGATTTGATTTTACCATTTTTAGTATTCTGAGACATTCCTTTATCATTTCAAAATATAACAATCAAAATTATCTGACTATCTTCTGTGATGCTGGTCAGTGAAATTTGCTTCGCTAATTATTTATGTTTATAGGTTTCACCAAAAAAATGTAACCTAATTGCTCCTACTTACAGGTATGCAGCATTAGCAATAAGCAGGTATCTATCCATGTCAGAGAATGAAACACAGTTGTTTTTAAAAAAGTATTTTACTCCTGAAGAGCATAGATCCCTTTTATTAAGGTAGGTTTAAGTTCATTTAATCAAATATTTCATAATGAGGAAGTAATTAGTTCTTTTATTTTTCAAATACAATTATTTTTATCATTTGAGAAGTTTTTATTGTTACTTATAATTTGTTGAAATTGTCTTTATAATGTTATTACATTTAATTTAAATATCAACGAATCGTAATCTAAAAAAATCCAAAGTAAAAAGTGATGATAAATACAAATCCTATAATTTATGTCACATTTCAATTTGATAGAATGGAGTCTGAAAAACAAAAGATTCAAGAGAAGGTGTTGTCTCTTTCTGGAACAGTGTATGTTAATGAACTCTTGACAGACCAGACTCACACCAGACAGAGTATGATCACTGGTGATCTTAGCCCAGATGTTGTAGATGTCATGGGGATATTGCTGCCAAGATTGAATTCAGCACTGGAGGAAAAGGTATCTAACGGATAACCAAAATTTGTGTTAATAGAAGTAGTATTACAACCTCAAGATATGAATTTATAAAATATTTTGACCATAAGTCTTAATTATAAAATTTGTTGTAGAACAATGTAGAAGCCCTACTCAACTGCAGTTGCTTTATAATTAGTTTGAATTTTATATAAATACAAAAAAAAATAATCTTAGCTTGAAAAAAATGTAGAAAAATTAACTGCTAGTGATAAAACATCTGGAAAAACATGCAAATAAAACATCTGGTATCTGCAAAATCTTGTTAACAGCAAGCCATTTACTAAATGAAAATAATTGAACTATACATACATGTCTGACTGTAACACATCAGGAAAATGTGGGGCGCACAATGCAATGATGGGTTAATATCACACATAGAAGATAAATTGTTTTTTTTAAGGTTGATTTTATGGAATAAATGTGAATTTACAACTGTTAGCTGTTCAACATAAAGTAACCTCTCTCTCTCTGCAGGACTTGAATTCATTAGTGTTGGTTCCTTCAACTAAGCAACATCTTCGAAGCTTAGCATTAGCAGTGTCTTGCCATAAACCAGTGATGCTTCAGGGTCCTGTTGGCTGTGGAAAAACAACCTTGGTTGAATACTTAGGAAAACTTACTGGTCGTCACAAAGTACCTGAGCTACTAAAAATTCAGTTGGGCGACCAAACTGACAATAAAGTGAGCATCCTAGAACAATTCTCTTATGCTATAAATATAAATTGTATCACTAAGAAGCTGGTTAATTCAAAAGGCCAGTGTGCTAAGTTGTATACCTTTTGGTACATTCAACTTTAAGGTTTTTTTTTTGATATTGCTGTTTTGTTAGTTATTAGAATTTTAGATATCAAGATGTTGTCTTAAAAATGTTTTGTCAAGCAGAATGTATAAACTGTGTTAAGAATTGGTTGAAGATATTTTCATTGAATCACTGTAATGCATATAATATATTCCTTAAGGTCAAGTAGGCTTTAGTATAACAGTGATGAGTAATGAGGCAACTAAGTAACTGTCTAGTTTTTATTTGTGATGAGTAATGGGGCACCTATATGTCATGTCATGTCATGTTTGCCTGTCGTCCCTACTGGGACATAGGCCGCTGACAAGAGCTTTCCAGACGTCTCTGTCCAGGGCTAGTCTCTCCAACTGTCCCCAGGTGTATCCAATCTTCTTGGTGTCTTCTTCCAGGTCACGTCTCCAGGTCTTTCTTGGTCTGCCTCTCTTCCTCCTGCCTTGTGGATTCCAGGTGAGGGCCTGTCTTGTTATGCTGGATACAGGCTTCCTGAGTGTGTGGCCAATCCATTTCCATTTTCTCTGGAGGATCTCTACTTCCACTGGCAGTTGATTTGTCCGTTGCCATAGAACATCATTTCTGATGGTTTTAGGCCAGCGAATTCGCAGGATCTTTCTGAGACATGCGTTTATAAATGATTGTATTTTCTTCTTATTTATAGCAGTTATTCTCCATGTCTCGGCTCCATAGAGTAAAACAGGTTTTACTAGTGTGTTGAAGATCCGGATTTTTATTCTAAGGGTTAAATCTCCCGAACCCCAAACATTTTTTAGTTGGGTGAAGACTGCTCTTGCCTTACCCGTCCTTATTTTTATGTCTGCTTCTGTCCCACCCTGCTTATCAACAATACTTCCAAGGTAGGTGAATCTATCCACTTCTTCTAGGGCTTCTTCTGCCAGTGTTATAGGGTTGTTGTTTGATGCATTGACTTTGAGAACTTTACTTTTCCCTCTGTGGATGTTCAGACCCAGGCTTGTAGAAAAATTTGCAATCCTGTTGGTTTTATCCTGCATTTGCTGTTGTGTGTGAGAAAGGAGGGCCAGGTCGTCAGCAAAGTCCAGGTCATCCAGCTGGCTCCACAATGTCCACTGTATACCGTTTCGCGTTTTCTCTGTTGACATCTTCATAACCCAGTCTATGGCCAGTAGGAACAGGAATGGTGAAAGTAGGCAACCCTGCCTTACTCCGGTCCGTACTGGGAAGGCCTCTGTAGTCTGTTGGCCATGCACTACTCTACATTTGAGACCTTCATATGAAGACATAATAATGTTGACTATTTTCTGTGGCACCCCGTAGTGTCTCAACAATTTCCACATTGACTGCCTATCCAGGCTATCAAAGGCCTTCTCATAGTCTATGAAATTAATGTAGAGAGATGAGTTCCACTCTTGGGTCTGTTCAATGATGATGCGCAGGGTAGCAATTTGGTCTATGCATGACCTTTCCTTCCTAAAGCCCGCCTGTTGATCTCGAAGCTGGGGATCTATGGCTTCCTTCATTCTGTTTAATAATATTCTGTTGAAGACTTTGCCTGGGATGGACAAAAGTGTTATCCCTCTATAGTTAGAGCATGCACTAAGATCGCCTTTCTTTGGAAGCTTTATGAGTAGTCCCTCCTTCCACTCCTCTGGTATTTGTTCATCTTCCCAGATTTTCTTGAAGAGTGTGTATAGTAGTGTGGTGCTAGTTTCTATATCTGCTGTCAGTGCTTCTGCCGGTATACCATCTATTCCTGGAGCCTTCCAATTTTTCAGCTGCTTTGTAGCTCTATGTATCTCTTCTTTTGAAGGTGGGTTGCAGTCTATAGGGAGGTCACTTTCAGCTGGTGGTATGTCTTGCGTGCACTCTGGTGTTGGTCTATTCAGTAGTTCTTCAAAATGTTCTACCCATCTCTTCATCTGTCCTTCCGCATCGGGTATTGTCTTTCCATCTTTGGTTTTCACTGGCCTCTCTGGCTTACTGTACTTACCAGATATCTTCTTAATTGTATTGTACACGTCCCTAATATTACCATGGTACAGTGCTTCTTCCGCTTCTCTTGCCAGCAGTTCCAAATAGCTCCGTTTGTCTTTCCTTATGTGTTTCTTTACATTTTTGTTCGTTTCGGTGTATTCTTCCAGTGCTTTTAATTTCGTAGCCCGTGTGCGGCTGTTGTTTAATGTTGCCTTCTTTCTTTTTCTCTCTTCAATAATTTTCATGGTATCTGCTGATATCCATTCCTTCGCTTGTCCTTTGATAGGGCCTAGCACTTCTTCGCATGTTGATGTTAATATACTTTTAGTTTTTTCCCATGTTTCCTCTATCGTCTCTTCTTCTATTAGTTCTTGTAGTACCTGGAACCTATTGGACATATGAAGTTTAAATTCGTTGAGTTTAGATGGGTCCTTTAGCAGGCCTGTGTTGTACCTGTATTTCCTTTTGTTTTCCGACATGTTTTTCTTCAGCTTGAGTTTTACTTTAGCTACCAGTAGGTGATGGTCTGAAGCAACATCAGCTCCTCTCTTGACGCGTACATCCTGAAGTGATCTCCTGAACTTTTTTATGATACATATATGGTCTATCTGGTTTTCTGTAGATAGGTCGGGTGATACCCAAGTAGCTTTATGTATCCTTTTGTGATGAAAGAGACTACCTCCAATGACTAAATTATTTGTGGCACACAAGTCAGCAAATCTTTCTCCGTTTTCGTTCATCTCACCTAAACCCTGCTGTCCCATACATTCTTCATATCCTCTGTTGTCGCTTCCAATCTTAGCATTGAAGTCGCCCATGAGTATAAGGATGTTTCTTCTTGGGCGGTTCTGGATAATGGTCATTAGCCTGTTGTAGAATTCGTCTTTGTCCTCCTCTTTGCTGTCATTTGTTGGGGCGTAGGCCTGTATTATGTCCATGTTTATTCGTCTTATTTTAGTTTTAAAGGTAGCTGTTATGATCCGCGGGCAGTGTGCCTCCCATCCGATGAGAGCCCTTTGTGCTTGGTTTGATAGCATGAGTGCAACTCCTTGAGTATGTGGTGCATTTTCATCCTCATGACCTGAGTACAGCAGTAGCTCTCCTGATATCAGCCTTTTTTGTCCTGAGCCAGTCCACCTTGATTCGCTGACACCCAGGATAGCTATTTTATAGCGTCTCATTTCTGCTGCTACTTGGGTTGCTTTTCCAGCTTCGTACATCGTGCGGACATTCCAAGCTCCAATATTGATGGTGGTCCTAGTGGAAATAATGGTGGTCGACCTGGTAGTTTCCAATACATATTGGCTTTCACCACCCGGCTTCATAAATTCTCCATCGGGAGATCCATTTTTCCCCTGGTCCGAGCTGTCTTTGTTTCTCTCTGTCTGCGTTTCTGTAGCGGGTAATTTGTTTTACGAGATAAGGTTGCTGACCTTATGCTCAACCCCCAACCTGGAGGACCAGGGTGCTAGCTTTCGTCTGACCCCTACCCGCGCAGACCTTCCCAGCTTGGTTGAACCTGCCAGGAGTTAACACTCCCGCTGGTATAGCTCTGGGGGTCGTCAGGGTACGCAAGCTGCCAAGCCACGACAAGGCCCTAGCACACCTATATGTAGCCGGCTAGTTTTATTTAAGATCAAATTTATTACAGGCACTTCTAGGTACGTACTGTAGTACTGAGATACCTGGAGAGTTTGTCTGGAGAGCTGGTGTTCTCACTCAGGCTATACTAGCAGGGAGCTGGGTGCTGTTAGAGGATGTTGACACTGCCCCAATGGATGTCCTGTCCTTATTGGTGGCATTAGCAGAAACAGGAAGCTTGTCAGTGCCAGGGCATGGGGATGAAGTGAGGGCGTCGCCTGGATTTCAATTGTTCACCACACAGAGGTAATCCATGCATGATTGTTACATTATTTTAATAATTAAAACTTTATATATTTTAAGTCATAATTTTATGTATCTTTAGTTCTTTAAAGATTATGTTTTTAAGACAGGAAAAACATAGATTGTACAATAGTAGGAGTACTGAGTTAATGTATGTCATGGCATAAAAATATTGTACTAGGTCTTATATTTTTTTTTTTTTTTTTTTTTTTATAAGTTACAGTTTAAGCTAGTGACTTAGGTGATCAATCCAAAAAATATTCACCTTTTATGGCAGGGAAATATAATTGTTAACCTAAACATTTGTAGTAAATTGTTTTTTGTGTGGGTACTTTTCTGTTACTGTCAGGACATTACAGTTAGGGTAGAGGTGTCAGATATAGAAATTAAATACTGTGTTGCAGGGGAACACACATCAGTTTTTTTTTTGTATATTGTTATTTGTTTATGAGATTGTATGTAGTTTATATTTATTTACATCATTGCTATTTTTTTTAGATTACACAGTTCCTCTGGTGGGTTACATCATCAGAGAGCAGGAAGTTGTGTTGTATTGGAAAAGTTGTGTGCTGTTATAAATGTTGAACCATTGTCCAGGGATGAATTAAAAGAGGTAAACATTACATGTGCTAAGCTTTTATTAGCTTTTTAAACATATAAAGACACCAAGATACCATCTCTATTAATTATGAACTTTTACAGTAAAATATTCAACCCCTCCCTCCCCTCCTCTACCTACTGTAGAGCTGAACATCAGACAACACTATTTTGTTTCATGATGTTTTCGGTTAACAATTTAAGATAATTAAATGAATGAAAATGCTAAATTATAGAAAAATGACACCAAATGTCTAATAAAATAATTTGACAATTATTATGTTATTTATTAGAAAATGTATAGATAAGTTTCATAAGATTAAATTTCTTTTCAAGCTGCTTGAAACTTAATTTTAATTATATTTATATCATGAAAGTAAATAGTAAGTTTGTCTCATAATATTTAGGATAATTTAAATACATAATACAGATTTTTTTTCTTATGGCATGATACATTCTCCTATCCAAAATTTGTGTGTGCATAAATTAAGCATAATTTGAAATAGATGGTTAAGCCTTTTTTTCCTGAAGTAAAATGACTTTTACAAGTGTTTTTTTAATTTAATTCAGGTAATTTCAGTAAAGTACCCTGCACTTAGCCCTGTTGTAGACAAGCTGCTGAACATATATTTTATGCTATCAGCTGGTAAACACAACATGGGAGATGCTGAAGAAACAGAAGAGTTGTCCACCCATGGGAAGTTTCTCTCCCTTGATGGCAGGTTGATTTCAACAAGGTATTTTCATGATAATGTAATTTGGTTGATTACTGAATGCAAGCCATTATTGGATCAGGCAGTGAATTAAATTACAAAAATTACAACAAAGAATTTTTTTATCAACAGAGATCTAATGACATGGTGTAGTCGTTCAAGTATTGATTTTGACCATAAAGTATCAACACAGGGCCTGAAAGTGTTTCTTGAAGCCTTAGACTGCTTTGTTTCATGTTTATCAAAACCCAGTATGAGGCTGTCTCTAGCATCAGCTATAGGTGTAAAGCTCAATTTGACTGAAGATAGGGTAGGTAATCCTTAGATTTTCAAGTCCTCATGTATAGTAAAAATAGTTAAAAGCCTATTTATTGCACATATTGAATTAATTTACATATTTCCTAAGCTTTCAGAAAAATAAGTCCTGTATTGAATGTTTAATTTAAAATGTTTAATGTTTAAAAATATTCATTATTTTTGGCATAATGTTATTGATTGTTCTCTAATTTGACTATATGTCAGTACACAAAATAATTGTATTAAAAAGCTTTGATTCTCTTTCAAATATATTTTATATTATGCTGATAATGTATAATTTATGTTTCAGTCAAAGTATTTCTGTACAGAACATAAACCAACCCTGCGTGAGACTCAAGATAGTCTAGAAGTAGGGAGAGCCAAACTAACCAAGAAAAAGCTGCCCTTAGCAAGTTTTTCAAGGTAAAGCTTAAATTCTTTTGTCTTTATTGTTTGATTATTTGTGCATTAAATTACTTCAGCTTCAGCACTCAAGCTGTAACTTAACTCTTCTGCAGTAAACCAGCCCCTACATTTTCTTACACCCGAGCATCTGTAATACTGCTTGAAAAAGTCTCTGTGTGCGTACAAAGAAATGAACCAGTTTTGTTATGTGGGGAAACTGGAACTGGAAAAACATCCACTGTACAATTTCTGGCCCATTATTTAGGTATGTTTAATTAATTAAAATTAGAATACAAACAAAAATGGTAACTTGTTTCTTTTTTGTATTTTTAGTCAATATATATATATGATTTATAAATTAAATTTTCTCTTTTCACAGGTCATAAATTACATGTAATAAATTTAAACCAACAAAGTGATAGTACAGATCTCTTAGGAGGGTAAGTAAATGATAGAATGATATAATAAATACTTTGAGATTATTAATTACTACGAGCCGGCCCGCGGCATAACATACGCTGCTATTTAGTTGTTGTTTTTTCTACTTTTCAGTAATTCATAATTTGTGAATTCGACAGTACCAATGCTGACACTGAAAATATTTCTTTAAAACACTATAAGTAGCTCGTTAAGGACCATAAACCCCCCCCCCCCCCCAAACTAAATTTTAGATCATTGTTGCTTTTATTATTTTCTGAAATGTAGAGAGCAATAGCTTTATCTTTTTATACTTGCAGGTTTAAGCCAGTTGACTTGAAATTTGTTATCATGCCTGTGAGGGAAGAATTTGAAACTTTGTTCTGCCAGGCCTTTTCAAGGGTTCAGAATGAGAAGTTCCTTTCACACATTCAGGTACATTTTAAAATCTTGGACATTATTCATCACATTTTGTACCTTATTTCACATGTTGTGTAGATGTACCAATCCCATAATTTATTAAATAACATGTATATCTCTCCTTGTTAATATTTTCTCCCGTCCAACATATTTTAAATTAAAACAGTATTCATCACACATAAGTTTGTTTTAAAATTTCAGGCCTTGTTTCTAAAGAAAAGCTGGAGCGATTTGTTGACATTGATGGAAGCTCCTATTCAGAAAGCCCTCAACAAGTTCAATACAGGTAAAAATTTGTGTAAACTTCTTACATTTTTGTTTTTAACACTAAGACATAAAAAATAAATTTTTACATCAATCTGAAGGATATTTTTTCTTGGACTCTGTAGATTTGGAGCAACAAGAGAAATGGATTAAAGTTAAACACAGGATCAGTGAACTCAGAAAACAGATCAGAGATGCTGAAAATGTCTTGGCATTTTCTTTTATTGAGGTAATGCAATAATTTTTAATGTGTTTTTATTTATTTATTTATTCAATAACGGTAACAACAGTAAGCATGGAGGCCTTTTTTTCACATTGGCCATTTTTTTTAAACATAATAACATCTTATTATAAAAGAAATTGAGTAGTAAAGACAGCAGTAACATAGCATTAAAAAATTTGAAATAAAGAAATATTACAGTTATAATACACAATGAGATAGAATGAGAATTTAAAAGTTACAGAGGTCATTAAATGTTGTTTTAGTTTAGTTTTGAATATATTTTCAGATATTTTCTGTTAGTTTCATTGTACTGAAAAAAAATGTTAAATTTATTTTTATAACAGGGTACCTTAGTGAGAGCTTTGCGCAATGGAGATTGGGTTCTATTGGATGAAATCAACTTAGCCACTGCAGAAACTTTGGAATGTCTAAGTGGGCTGTTGGAGAGTGTTTCAGGATCTATAGTGTTGACAGAAAGAGGGTATGTTTTAATGATTTGAATACAAAAAAAATCAGTTATTAAATTCAAATAATTTATTTTCAAAATTTAAACAATGTTTGAATTGCATGTTTACATCAATAAAACAAATTGTATCTTCAGAGACATAAAACCTATCACAAGACATCCAGATTTCAGACTTTTTGCTTGTATGAATCCAGCAACAGATGTTGGTAAAAAAGATCTCTCCGTTGGAATAAGAAACAGGCAAGTTTTTTTCTATTTTTAGAGCCTCCTATTTTATAAACTATGTTCTATAGGAGACAACTTTATAAAATTACATTAGACATTGGTTTTTTGAACTGCTGAAAAAAGCAATATTACATTTTTTAGGTATTTGCCAAAGATTAAAAAAATAACATTCATTTAAGGCAACTATAAAAAAAGACATTATAAAGTAAACATTGCTTGGCTCTACAGGTTCACCGAGTTCTTTGTTGAAGAGCTCGAGTGCTCTAAAGATCTGAGCACATTGGTACGGGATTACCTCCCAGGCTTGTCATTGAGTTCCAAACAAGTGTCTGGCATTGTTAGCTTCTACCTCAGCATAAAAAATGACCCCTCAGAGAAGCTTACAGATGGAACAGGTCACAAACCTCATTATAGGTATGTGTAGTCTTTTTTGTTTTTTAAATGGCTACCTTTTTTTTTAATCTATTCAAATTCTCTTTAGAAATTGCACTCAACAATTTTTGTTTCTCAATTTGTCTTCATCTGTATGTTGCAAAACAAGTGGTCTGTTATCTCTTATACAGAAAGAATACCTACCTAAAATAACCTAGGACTTGATTGATTAAGTTGGCCTTTGACCCCTTTGCCAAATTTTCAATTAGACTACCTCTAATGCGCATTTAACTTCTATTCACCACAATATTACTGACACATTATCGTCACTAGTTAACAACAATTTATTAATGAATAAATTATTTTGTGTTTTCTAGCTTGCGAACCCTATGTCGTGCTTTGAGGTACTGCGCTAGAAATCCTTGTAAAAGTGTGCCAAGATCTCTCTATGAGGTATGATCTATTTTCAAAGTATCTAGTATCTTTTTTAACTCTGTTATTCATTTTAATTCATATAAATTGCTCATTATTTAAAAAGGACAGTAATTTACCTTCATGAGTTTGAAAGTTTTATTTTAATGACTTGTTTCCTTTTGTAGGGATTTAGCCTGAGCTTCCTCACTCAACTTGATCGGTCCTCACATCCACTAGTCTGTGATCTTATTTGCAAGCATCTGCTGCACAACACTGGGAGCAAGGCAATACTGGGACAGAAGCTGCCCAAGCCTGAAAAGGAGGCAGATTTCATCCAAGTTGCTGACTACTGGATATCTAAGGGACAGCTAAACCCTAGCACACCAGCTGATTATATTGTCACTCCTTCTGTGAAACTGAATCTAAAAGATTTAGCTAGAGTTGTATCAGCAGGGTAAGTGGATTATTATAAATATTTGTAATTGTTGGTTTAGTGCTGTTGGTAAAAAGTTCTTTGTTGAGTCAAATAGTTGTTTTGGTAGGAATAACAACTATATACAAAGATAAGAGTAGAAATCATTGTAATACTACTTAATTTTTTTCTACACTTTTAGTTTTTTTTTAAAGAAATAATCTAAAAAAATTTAGATGGCTTTTTACTAAACTAGGGTAGGAATATTTTTCTTAGTAATGTTTGCCAAGCCCTAGTTTTGCCATCCTGCAATACAGATTTATGTTTAAATCTGTGTTAGGTCTAGGGTCATCTCATGTTTTTTCCCTCTTGCTTACCATCTTTTCTTGTTGAGTCTCTAGATATAGGATTATACTTACATCTGATGAAGTCAGCATTAGTGGCTTGACTATTGGCACACAATCATTATTTATATGGCTGGATGGCTCTATAAATCCATGTAGAACTAATATATTAATAGCCTTGGGCTATTCAAGTAGTCAGGCTGGATAGCCCCTTAGTTCCATGTATAACTAGTATATTTCTTTTTTCTTCTTCTGCTTTCTTAATTTTTAGTGTTGGAAGAGATTCCCTCCAACACAATTTTTAAGTATACGTCATGTCAACTTGTAATAGGCCGTTGACTTTGATTTCAGCCTGACTAGTATATTAATAGGCTTGACATTTCCAACAGGAAACACCCAGTGCTGATCCAAGGTGAAACCTCAGTGGGTAAAACAAGTTTAATTACCTACCTTGCTCAGCTCACTGGTAACGTTTGTGTCAGGGTGAACAACCATGAGCACACAGATCTGCAGGAGTACATTGGCTGCTACGCTGCAGATGAACATGGAAAACTAGTTTTTAAAGAAGGTAAACTGTTTTTAATTGTTTTTTTTAAACTACATTTCTAAAGATTTTCAAAAAAAACAAACTTTAAGAAAGGAAGTTTTTAAAAATAAATCATATAGGCCTAAAAAAATTTTTGAATATTCAGCTTGTCTTTCTGAACACCAGTTATTTTGGTTGATTTTTTCTTTAAAAAAAAAATAAAGTAGGTGTTTCTTATGAAAATAAAGTGGAGTTATAATTAAGAGGTTCTCATAGGATAATAAAACCAGTTAATTATTAAGTTACCACATTTTATCTGACTCAATTATTTTTAAACTTAAAATTTAAATCCCTTTGAACTATATGATTTCCACCTGAAAAATGCTAGAAATATCAGTGACTGCTGAAAGTATATTGAGGTTGTTCAAATAATAAAAACTTTTTTTTTATCTTAGGTGTTCTTGTTGATGCCATGAGAAAGGGTCACTGGATCATCTTAGATGAGCTGAATCTGGCTCCAACCGATGTACTTGAGGCACTGAATAGAGTAAGTAATCTTTTCTGCAGAACTCTTATTTACATCTAAGTTCCAGAGGTATCACATCTTCTCAAATGTCACATAGGTTGTAAGCAGTTTTAAGTTTAAGCTGTTGATTATATCGGACTGTGTGGGTGGGAGGTAGAGCGCAGGACTGCTGACCTGAAAGTCTCAAGCTCAGATCCTGAACTTGAGATCATAGGATGTTTCTGAGTCCACCTAGCTCTAATGTGACCCTCGCTAAGAGGTAGTAAAGTTGTCAGGCCATAGAACTGACCGCACTATTCTTTTTTTATGCAGAGGTCACACAATAACCAAGAATATTTCATCCCTCATGCATTTTTAACTATATCAATTAAAATATTAACCTACAGCTTCTTGACGACAACCAAGAGCTTTACATCCCAGAGACGCAGGAAATGGTTCAAGCTCATCCTAAATTTATTCTCTTTGCCACTCAGAATCCCCCAGGACTATATGGTGGAAGAAAGGTTTGTTATAGTATGATTTTATAGTCACATTCAAAGTTTCTTTCTTTTGTTTAAAACATTTCAAGCTATTTATTTAATAATTATTATTTTAATAATTGTCTCTATAAAAATAATAATCACTTCAACGTTGTTTATTATTAGATTCTTTCTAGAGCCTTCCGTAACCGGTTCATAGAACTTCATTTTGATGAGATCCCCCCATCCGAGTTGGAGACAATTCTTCACGAAAGATGTGGAATTCCTTTGTCATATGCAAAGAAGTTGGTTGTTGTTATGTTGGAGTTGCAGGTTAGTATTCTCACTTGATTATGTCAGACTCAATACTTTTTAGGTACAAATAGAATGTATAGACTGTATTTCTTCCAATAATTATGTTCCTAATTCAGACATTAATTTTTATATTTAAATTTCTAAAGATCTGCTTTCTTTTAAAAAAATATTTTCTTCTTTTATCTTATTATTGAAAGCTTTTAAAATCTTATTCAGATATTTATCAAATTAAACTTACATTATAAACTTAACTTACAGACTCGCCGTAGAGGATCTGGGATATTTTCTGGTAAACATGGTTTCATGACGCTAAGAGACCTGTTTAGATGGGCACTGAGATACAACTGCTCAGAGGCTGGTAGAGGGGAGAAGTTTTATGACTGGGATCAACACCTTGTTGAACATGGTAACATTTGTTTTTATTGCTGAGTTGTAATAAGTTTTACATATTACACTTCCAGTTAGATGATGACTATTTTCCTTATTAATGGATTTTTGGTTGATATCAGAGTATCCTCATAATCTGACATAAGGAATATGAGCTAGAGCTCATGTATTTCTGTGACTGTGGCCTGGGAAAGCATAGTTTGGCTTGTAATGCTTTATCTTTACGGATTTAATTAAGGTCTAGGTTAATTAGTGATTCTTATTAAGCTTTGGTGTAACAATGATTTATTTATTTATTTTTTTTTTGCTTAAAAATAATTTAGCAAAAACTAATTTGTAAGATTAATGCTGATATTATAACCAAGTTGATAAAATATTTTTTTTTTTATTACACAGGCTATATGTTGCTAGCTGGCCGTGTAAGAAAACCAGAGGAGGAAGTCATAATTGTAGAAGTTCTAGAAAAACACTTCAAGAGAAAGCTGTCTACCGAGGCACTGTTTAACCTCACCCCTCAAACATCCGCCCCCATTAAGACTTTGCTGAACTCAGTGATGAACCAGGGTATGCCAGAGTTTCAACATGTGGTTTGGACATACAACATGAGGAGGCTGGCTGTGTTGATAGGACAAGCCATCAGGTTTAAGGAGCCTGTGCTACTAGTTGGAGACACAGGGTATGTGTTTTTCTGTTTAGTTAACACGATGACACACTTATTGAGTTTCTTAACTTATGAAACTGGTGAATTAAAAGTTGGTAACGGTTGTAGGTATTAAAAAATAAATGTTTTTTTTTTAAAATGCTTATTTCAACCTAAGCTAGAAAGCCTATGACTAGGTGGATGTATCTTGGAATCTTTGAGATATTAGCCAGTGAAGTAGTGCACATAAACATTTAGTGACCCACAACTGTTATCTAGTCCCTTAGTTCCCTATGGAGAGCACAAAAAAAATAAGACTTTTAGTTTTCAATTTAATTTTAGGCATAAAATCAGTCTTCTGTATATTCTTTGAATTTATTTTAGTTGTTGTTTTTTTTTAACAGAGTAGGAAAGACTACAGTCTGTCAGTTGTATGCTGCCATGCAAGGAAAAACATTTTATAGCATCAACTGCCACATGCACACTGAGAGTGCAGATTTCCTGGGTGGTTTAAGACCTGTCAGATCTCATGAGGATGTAAGCATCTTTTTTGATGTTTGATGTTATTTAAAAACTTTTATATCATACCATTGCTGGTTAACATTTTAAATTTGAACACAGTTATTTTGAACCTATTTTTTAAATGTATGACACTACGGCTATTGATTAAACAATAGTAAATGATGAGTTTTAGAAATTCAAGAAATGTTTTCAAATTACCCAGGTTCTATTTCAAGAATTATGCATCCATTTTTTTTTCCAATTTTAAATTTTTGTGAGTGAAAAAGCTCTAATATAATGTTTAAAAAAATCTTTCTGGTGATCTCCATTTCTTGTTTTTTTTTAGGCTATCTAATGATAGAATCTATTATTCCTTGTTTTATTTTCTTGTAATATAATAGGTCATACATGATATTGTAAAGTAATATACTGAATATTAAGTAAAGTACCCTTTTAAACCTGTTCCTATGGCAGGTGAAGTAAATTTCAGGTCCAATAGAATTCACCTGTTTCAGTGACCTTGGCTTATGTATAAATAATGTGGTCAGAATATGCCCAGCCACCTCTACACCAAATAGTAGTAGTGATAAGATGCACATTTCAGCCCTACTATTTTCAGGAAAAGACTGATGATCACAGGCTGTTTGAATGGAAAGATGGACCATTAGTTCTTGCAATGAAAGAAGGGGCTATGTTTCTAATTGATGAAATATCTTTAGCTGATGACTCTGTGCTTGAGAGATTAAATAGGTTTGTTAATATATACTTACTTTTTATTATTTAAAACAATAGCCAACCTAAAAGTTTGATTATTGTGTGGTAATCAGACTTTATTACCTGGATTCTTGGCTATAAATTTTTTTACTCTCTACCTTTTAATTTTAGATAACATAATCATTGATAAGATATGATTTTTAAAATTTCAATATGCATTTTAAAATAAAGTGGAATCTTCTCTTCATAGTGTTTTAGAACCAGAAAGGACAATACTTCTAGCAGAAAAAGGAAGTGGGGGAGAAATGGGCACTGTGTCAGATGTAGAAGTTCTTAAAGCCTCTGATGATTTCCATGTATTTGCCACTATGAATCCTGGAGGTGACTTTGGCAAAAAAGAGGTAAGCTAGCATTTCTTTTTTTTAAAAAAATTGTTGACATCTTTTGTTTAATTATATAATATGGCTCCATAGTCTAATAGACCATTAGATGATTGACATTTAATATCTAAGCACAAAGCCTGAGTGGTAAGATGAGAAAAGCCAGATGTCGACATATCAGACCCCCCTCTCCCGACACAGATGTGGACCTAAGGGACAGGATGGTACTTATACAATGTGACATAAGCTGAGCTGCAGGAGTTGGGAATCCTATTGCCTATGGGGCTCCACTCCTGTTTGATTTTGCAATTTTCTCTCATAGATGTGTTGCTGTTCCTATCTGATGAGCCTCATCTGCCCAAGGGTTCGAACTCTGAACTTTTGGGTTAGCAAAAAATGCTCCTACCCCTCTGACCCCATACTCTATTACTGTCCTTTTAGTATTAACATATAGTGGCTTTATCTCAATTAGTACGTACCTTTATGTATTTTCAGCTGTCACCAGCACTAAGAAACAGATTTACTGAAATCTGGTGCCCTCAGTCTCATGATGCAGCCGATCTTATTTCTGTTATAGAGAAAAACATCAAAGCAGGTCTTCAACTCTTCCCCACTACAGATGGTAGCAGTGGCTTTGGCAGAGCTATTGTTGACTTCATTCAGTGGTTTTTTACAACAGAAATGGGGAAAAGGTACTAGCATGCTTATTTGGAATTTTTCATAAATATATTCAGTTTAAGTTACTAAATAAATGCTAATTTAAGTTCTTATTTTCTTTTTACTTTCAAATATCTAGAGCCACTGTAAGCATAAGGGACATTCTGAGCTGGATACGCTTCATTAACATCTGCTCTTGTGATTGGAAAAATGAACCAGATGCTGTTTCCATGGAAACAAACAGTTCATCCCTCTGTACATTGGACCCTTTAACATCATACATTCATGGAGCTTGTCTGATATTTATTGATAGTCTTGGGACAGGTAAATTATTGGTTTAAATTGTAGAATCATTATTTCTACTTTTGATTGCCTTAAAACTGATTTAATAGTTTAATTAACTAAAATAAAACTTGAAATTTCATATAAAAAATCATATTTTTTTGGTCTTAAATGAAACAATATCAACTAAATATACTAACATTTCTCAATTCAATTTTAAAACGTCTAGGTTCAACAACCTTTTCTTCTGAATCAAATACTCAGACGTCAAGACTTATGTGCATTGATTTTTTGTGCAAGCAATTGTCAAAATTTAAGGGACAAAATATAGATATCACCCATTGTGGCCTGCTTTTGAACAGGTCGGTGATTGGGTCCAGTTCAGTCATTATAACTGACCAGCTGTTGACAATTCCTCCATTTTCTATCAGAAGAGGTGAGATTTTTAGTTTGGTTAAGGTATTTTTAAAGTCTTGAATTTTATTTTTAAGCTAGTTTGTATCTAAATTTAAAGGTAACCAAATTTAGGATTTGTTTTTTTATCAGAGCCAGTAGAAGAATTTATAGGAGAGAAGTTTTCATTTGATGCACCTACAACCTGCATTAATGCCCAAAGACTTCTGAGAGGTCTTCAGCTGCCCAGGCCTATTCTCCTAGAAGGTTCACCTGGTGTTGGCAAAACTAGTCTGGTTGCAGCTGTGGCCAGGATGGCAAGAAAAAAACTTATACGTATCAACCTCTCTGAGCAAACAGTAAGTAAACTGTTCAGTTTAATAAACCTTTGTATTGTCATTAAATTACAAAAAAAAAATTACTATCTTTTTCTGTTTGAATATATTATTATGATATACTATTGCTGAAGGGGACAGAGTGGTCTAGCGGTAGAGAGCTGGACTGCTAACCCGTAAGTCTCGAGATCGAATCCAGGTTCAAGTCACGGAGTCCACCCAACTCTGATGGGTAACTAACTCACATTAGGGAAAGTAAAGGCGGCTGGGCATAGTGCTGACCACACTATCTCTTCATATGCCGAGGTCACAGAAACAAGTGAACTCTACTTCACTTGCCCTATAGACTGTCAGGTTTGAAAAGGAAACTTAACTTTTTTTTTTACTATTGTTGATGTTTCAATGCAATTTGTTAAAGTTTTTCTGTCTACTGTGCAGGATGTTACAGATTTGTTTGGTGCTGATTTACCTGTAGAAGGGAGTGAAGGTGGTGTTTTTGCATGGAGAGATGGACCTTTTTTACAGGCCCTTAAAGCTGGACATTGGGTTGTTTTTGATGAGGTCAGTTGTATATTATTTATATCAAAGACACCATAGTATAAAGTATACAAAACAATATTAGAATTGTGATGAAAACTTAATATTTTTACCTTGTCGTTAATATCCTCATATTCGTCATTAATATCTTTGATAATCAAGGACCTGTTTTATAAAATTATGCTATCTGACATTGTTTTCAAAATGACAAATACTTATGGTAAATCTTTTTTAGGTGTTCTTATACTTTTTTCCATTTCATTCTTCGTTTAAGTTTTCCATTAAATTTTTTTACGATTTCATTTCCTAGTTGAATCTAGCATCACAGTCTGTTCTAGAAGGTCTGAACGCCTGCTTTGATCATCGTGCTGAAGTTTACATTCCAGAGCTTGGTAAAACATTCCACATTGAGCATGAGAAGACTCGCATATTTGCCTGCCAGAACCCCCTGTCTCAAGGAGGTGGGAGGAAAGGGTTGCCCAGATCATTCCTTAACAGATTCACACAGGTCACTATTTTTTTAGAAGTAACTTACTCATCTTTAAGATTTTAAGTTCTGGGCAAAAATATTTCTGAAATATCAAACTGAATAAAAAAATTATATTTTTCCTTGGTTTAATCGGCATTGTCTGAATTCATTAATTTAATATGATGTAGAAAACAGCTTATTTTTCAATTCTCAATGCATTATCAATATAACTAAAATTGGACTGCTTGAAAAATAACCTTACAAAACTAATGCAATTCTTTTAAATATTATTAGTTCTTTAATTTTAGATTTGAATACATTGTTTGCTTAAGGTTATAAATATAATTATTTTTGGTCATCAGAAAGTGACTAACTTTTATTGAAATAAATTGCAGGTCTATGTGGATCCTTTTACCAGGGATGATCTTATTTTTATTTCCACAACCATGTATCCCAACTTGCCAGCAGATCTTCTCACTGCAATGGTGGACTTTAATTCAAAGGTATACACTTTTACTAAATATATATTATTATTAACCATCTACTTTGTATTTAGGCTAAAAGAAATTAAAAGGTTTTTGTTTTTTATTTGTAGATGTTTGAAGAAACAATGGTGAAAAAACTATGGGGAGTGAAAGGCTCGCCCTGGGAGTTTAATCTTCGTGATTTGTTTAGATGGTGTGACTTGCTAATGGATAACCAGGTGTGTATTAATGAACAAGAACTGATACATAGGTTGCAAAGAAAAATTACTTAATTACATTTAACTTCCTATTTGTCCTATTTTTAGACTATTTGTTAAAGCCATTTTGTGCGCCAGAAGGTGGGTTTAATTTTAAAATAGTTAACTTTAAACGGTGATAAAGTATAGTTTTTTTTGTTTTCATGGGGATTAGGCTGTATATTAAAAAAAACCACACAGCTGTAATATATCTTATGATTTATTTTATTAAAAATGTCAAGATACAGTCAGCTAACATGTTTTATTAATTACTTTGCCGTATTAAATTTTACATTGTTATTCATTCAGACATCTGAGAACTTAAACCCTGGCGAGTATGTGGGACTCATATACAGAGACAGGATGAGATCAGTTGCAGATAAATCAAAGGTATGCATCCAAAAAAAAAATAAAAAAAAAATACATGACTGGTATACATAAAAAGGAATAGTTATGTTTTTAATTAGTTTAAAAAAGCTGGATGGAATTTGAATTGCAATCAGCCATCTGATTTTATCTCAGTTAAAAAAAAATAATCTTTTTGCTAAGAAAATATTTGTTTTTTAATCCAGGTTGAAGAGCTTTATATGTCAACTGTGGAAGCCCAGTACCCGCTGTACAAAACATCAAGGAAAATGAACATCAGCAGCTCTACGCTTCAAGTCGGCCACTCATTTTTGCCAAGGTTTGGGCATGCTTTGTGCCACACTGCCAGTTCATCTACTGTTCTACCTTTACACCATAGCATGGAGCCCTTGGAGTCTCTCATGAAATGTGTACAGATGGGATGGTTAGCTATCCTTGTAAGTTCTTACAACTAATTGTTGAAATTTGAGAATTCATTAGAAAAAAGTCTTTAATTTTGTTTCTGACTATCAAAATTGTAAAAAAAAAATTGTAAATTGTAAATTTTTGTGAATTAATACCCAATAGTAAGTTAATACCAAAGCGCATTTAATAAGCTTCAAGAATTTTCTATTAAAAAAGCCCAAGTGAACTCAACCTTATCTACCCTATGTCAGGTCTATTAGGCTACTTTTTCTTAGCAATTGTTATATTATTATTAATTTATATTAGCACGTTTTAAATTTTGCTTGATTAAACAAAAAAGCAAGACAACCAAACTACATTACAATTTGCTTGACAGCTTGGTCCTCAATCAAGTGGAAAGACAAGTCTGGTGAAGCTGTTGGCAGAGCTTACAAACCATCCTTTGATTATACTACCAATGAACAGTTCAATGGACACAACGGAACTTCTGGGAGGGTTTGAACAGGTTGGTCTACTATTTTATACTAAATACCACATCAGGAACAGTAATCCAATATTGCATTAGTATTGCAGTACAAATTAATTAATGGGCATGTGATAATTCATACATAAATACTTAATTTTCATAATAATAATTGTCTAAATTGGAGATAACTTGTTGAGCACATAGTCAGTAGAACTTTCTTTATTTACATGGTAAATGGTGTATCATTTGACAACTAGGAATTTGAAAAAAAAACAGTGTTGAAATCAAAACTTGCATTGGGCTTGTAGTGCACTATAATTGATTTATTGAGGACAATTTCAAATAGCAAAAGCAGCTTGCATTCTCTGTAGGTAAACAATTGATGTTTATGATGAAAGAATCAATCAATGTTGGTTTGGAATTTTATTGTGGTAACAAATTTTTCCCTTGCAAAATGCATTAGTGATTTTTTTTATCCAGCTTTAGCAATAATTGATGGTGAGATAAGACAAACCCTCCAAAAGTTACATGATTAATGTTTGACAACCACCTTCCTCAGTGTTGTAGTTGATTATTGTTTCACAGTGGGAGGTTACAGTGTCACAGGGCGTGCTGTCTGATATGCTTTCAAACCTTTCTCGTGTGGGAGACTCTGTTAGGTGATTTGGCGTGAAATGAGGCGTGAACTGGAAGTTTTCATTGTGGAATCCTATTCCCCCGCTGGCTAAATTCATGTGGTTGATTTCCTGGCGGATGGCCTCCCCTGAGCGGGAGGTTGTCATGGGTATGGCGTTGGTGTAAACATCCTTTGAAATTTTCTCACCTCTTGAGCTGTCGAAGTAGATGATGCCACAGAAGATGGGAGTGGTGATGGGATGGGTCCAGGCAATGATCATCAAAAGACGGTAGATGTGTGGTGGCTGCTGGTAGTGAACGTCAAACAGGGTTAAGAAAAACAGCGGGTACCAGCACAGCACAAAAGATACCACCATCAGCATCATGACTGTGATTCTTCTAAGGTAGCGTTTAGACTGGAGCATTGCTTTCTGTGAGGCGAGGTCGTCAAACTCATAATGTATTTCTTCATTCTGATCATTGTAGACTGCGTTATGTGGAGATAGCGAAGACAGCGATTTGTGAAGGAATGTCCATTTACGACTTTTAGCTGTAGAGCGAAGTTTTTTGTAGAAGTGGATAAAACTGATAGCTGCTACAATGACTGCGCCAGTGACAAGGATTACCCACAATGCATGGATGACATAGTTTTTAGTAACCCCATATCGGTAGACACAGTTTCCTACGTCTTTACTGTACTCGGAACTACCAGGCAGAAAAGCCACTCCCAGGTGTAGAAGTACGGTCGTAAACCATATGATAACAACACCAAAGGCTATACAGCACCCGTCACCATTTTTGTGGTAGTTCCTGCGAGATGAAAACGAGCACTGGTACTCCTCGTTAATTAACAAAGCCAACAAGTTGTATGCTGAAACTGTCATCAGCAGTATATAACCAGCCCCTAAGACATCGCAATGTGGGATGTCCACCTTAAGCAGAAGGCTGTAACCAAAAGGAATGCAGAAGCCTGACTTGATGGCATCAAGAAGACAATGATGAAACAAAAATGCTGATGACATCTGGCGAAATGTTGGACAGATCAGAGTCACTAGCATAGTGAAGATGTTTCCCAAGCCACCGGCGACGGCCACAACAAAAAGCACACCTCCCTCTGCCACAGATGGGGGGTTGTAGTTGGATGAGTTGTCCAGTGGCAATCCTCCATAGTAGTATTTTTCATGGGAGCTGTACAAGTCCTTCATTGTACAGGGTATTGAAAAAAACTGGACATCAGAGAACAAATGATGGCAGTTTCATACTGTTGTAAAATCCCTCCACGAATTTGTATTCAAATACCTGTAAAAGTATGAAATAAAATGTTATTTTTAAATCAAGTTAAAAATATGAAATTAAATGTTTGTATTTTGAAATCGAGTAAAAGATGTGTTTTTTTCTTCTTAATAATACTAGTCGGATATGTGGCGTCATTTGGGTGAAATAGTGGCTTTGGTTGCCAGTGAAGTGAAAAGGGTGGAGAGACAATGTCTCATTGATGTCAGCCTAGCAGAGAGTTCCAAATATAGCAGCTTGGAGAGAGATTGGGCTTCATACCATGATCTCAATGTGTCAAGTAAGATTGATAAAATTATTTCCCCCTTTTAACATTCTTGCATAAATTTAAAAAAAATGTATATATATCTATTGATAGTTCCTAGATAATGTGTTACTGTCTTTAAACTAGATGAAGGCATGTCAAGTGAAGATGTGATCTCTCTTTTGTTACAACACATAAAACACCTGCAGACTGTTGCCATACATCTGGATAAAGTTGACCCATCTGGTGCTGGTAATACAACTTTTTCTCTTTACATTAGTTTCAAGGAACTGAATTTTCTAAATGAAATATATGGTATCTGTGATGATCCTTTAAACATATTTTATATAATTTTAATAAGTTTTTATAACTATTCAAAAAACTATAAATTTAATGTTTTTATTAGAATTCAGAAAACTATATATTTAAATTTTAATAAATCTTTATTACTATTCAGAAAACTATATATTTAAATTTTAATAAATCTTTAATACTATTCAGAAAACTATAAATTTAATAATCTTTAATACTATTTAGAAAACTGTAAATTTAATAAATTTTTATTACTATTCAGAAATCTATAAATTTAAATTTTAATAAATCTTTAATATTATTCAGAAAACTACAAATTTAATATGTTAATTATTACTTTTCAGAAAACCGACTGTCAGTAAATCACAAACTGGCAAAGTTGTTAGCCACAGTATCTAGCATGAAACCTGGAACAGGAGGAGGGGCTTTTGAGTGGGTGGACAGTGTCTTGGTCAAGGCGCTTCAAAATGGCTTTTGGTTGCTGATAGATAATGTGAACTTTTGCAGGTAACGATCTACCTTTATCCACACTTATTGAATAACATGGTAACATAATAGATTTTGTTGTACTACTAAACCCTAGTTTCCTGAATGGACATTGATATATATATTTAAGTTTGCTATATGCTGTTGATAACCTTTAGGTACAAGATACTCATATAGTGTTGTGAAGGAAACTCATCCCTTTTTTTTTCAGTGCTTCTGTTTTAGACAGACTGAATGCTCTGATGGAACCCAATGGTGTCCTCAGCATTAATGAGAGAGGGACAATTGATGGAGAAATCATGACAATTATTCCCCATCCAAATTTCAGGTGTGTTTTAATTTCTTTTTTATGCTTTTGTTACTAGTAAAGATTTCTAGAGTTTCTCTCAGGCATCTCTCAGGTAGGCATTGCCCCACTCCTAGAACAATTTAATTCATTTACAGTATCTGCTCCTCCAGAGTAAAAAATGTCTGAAAGAAAACCCGGTTTGTTCACAGAATAGAAAAAAAGACCAAAAGATACCATTTAATTAATTAAAGTAGGCCTATAAAGTGAAGTAACTGTTCTGACTTGATGGTTCATAACAGAGGTGAATGGAGTTAATGTTTTTGTGGCCTCGGCATATTAATAGATGGTGTGGTCAGATCTATGCCGTGAAAACTGTGTAGACTCAGTGACATCTCTAACATAGTCAAGTACTGAATTCTAGACTTTTTGAGTTAGTACTCTTATGCTCTATTACTCAACCACACCATTCCATTCTGAAGTAATTTCAAAGGAATAAATTTTTAATGAAAATTTTATAACAGGCTTTTCTTTGCTATGGATCCAAAACGAGGAGAGATTTCAAGAGCCATGAGAAACAGAGGAATTGAAATTTACATCCTAGGAGAGGTAAACATTTAATTAAAATAACTATATTGTTTTTTTTTGCTTTTAGTTTGTTACTGTAATAATTGTATTAGTTTGATGTACCTAGCTTGGTAGTACAAATGTATGCAGTTTGCTTTAGTTTGTTACTGTAATAATTGTATTAGTTTGAGGTGCCTAGCTTGATAGTACAAATTTATGCAGTTTGCTTTTAGTTTGTTACTGTAATCATTGTATTAGTTTGATGTACCTAGCTTGGTAGTACAAATGTATGCAGTTTGCTTTAGTTTGTTACTGTAATAATTGAATCATTTTGGGGTGTTTTGTTTATTATGGGAATTTTATTCATATACCACTGATATTGGCTATTTTCTGATTTCAAGGATGATGGATACACCTACAGTGATAGGGATATAAAAGCCATGTTAAATGAAACAGGGCTAAGCAACAGGCAGCTCTGTGACTGGCTGTTGGCTGCCCACAGCAGTTTTAAATCTGAACTACCCTACAGTGAAAGGCCAGTCTTTGCTGATCTGTTCCATGCTGGTGCCATGTGTGCTCAGCTGTTGAAGAAAGGCTTTGAGCTGAAGGAGGCTGTCAGCCATGTGATGGAAGATGTGTATGTCAGCAGTAAGAAAAATATCACTACCAAAAAGGTGAGGTGTTTAGCAGTCATGTGTTAGTAAGTGATTACCCTTCATCAGGTGATGAATAATTAAGTTTTAATAAAAATAAATTGACTGAATTAAGGATTGCACAAATAATCTTTACAAAATCATACTAGCTGCAGAAGCACTTAAGAGACCGGAAATACAAACATTCATAGAATTTAAGCTTTTGTAAAGAACATAGCTTGTTAAAAAACTATTAAGGATATTTATATATTTCTTCTAGTTCTATAATTATACCATTCTTTCTACTTGTGTATTACTAGTTGGAGGAAACTAGCCACATATTTTTGATATTTTTTTATGTGAATTGGTCAAAGCTGAATGTAACTATAATTATTCTAGTTTGCCAAAGAGCTGGCCCTGAAGCAGCTACTAGAACTCCCACAGCTGGGAAGAGAAGCTTCACCAGAAAGCTCACTGACTCCATTACTGCCTTCACTAGCTGGTGAGCCATCACAGCTTGTCAACATCAAGCTGGCTGCTAAAGCTCTGGTTACTCTACTTGAGAAGTTAAGTGAAAAAAGGTAAAAAAATCTTATATGCATTTGAATAAAATTTTTTTACATCAGTTGTGTGAAGTTTAAAATGGGAGACATGTTATTTACTTTAGTTGTGGGTGGGTGTGATTAACAAGAGTGGGGAATTTTTTTCTTAATCAATTACTTAGACATTTTCAGAACTATGAATGCATTCAGGTCTTAAGTCAGAATGCAAAAGTACTCAAGAGTGATACATTTTTTATTACAGTTATTTATTGCCCAATTTATCCGTACATTTTTTTGTGCCATATTATTATTAATGAAGTGCTTCCAAATTTTACAATTTTTAAAAATCAAACTCTTTCAAGCCAATAAAAAATGTAATGATATGTGTATTCTTCTTCAGTGAAAATCTGTCAGAAACGCAAGTGGTAGAATTGCAAACAGCAACTTCCATCTATATCTCCCTTCAACCAGAATCCAGTTGGAAGCTAGCCATAGAATGGTTTAACCATCTGATGCTCAGGGTCTTGTCCAAGCCTTCCCCTGGCGGTGATGCTGAATACAAAACCCAGGTGGAAAGTCTACTTTATGGCTTAAAATCTGTCCTGTCCACCTCTTTAAACCACATATTTGACAGTTTGATTTGGAAAGATGTGAAGATGAAATTGGGAGAAATATTTAAAGCATCCAATACAGGTAAATCTTTTTTATTCTGTGTAAAGTTGTATCTAGATTTTATTTCTTAAAATCTTTTTTAGTAAAGTCATTTGATTACAATTAAATTAATATAAACATTTAAAACAAAACAAGTACTGTTTAGTTTTTAAATTTTGCTTACTGTGCAGTAAAAAAAAATTTCAATCACATTGTCAACCTTACATTTTAGAAATTTAAAACAAGTATTGGTGTAACAGAGATCTAGATCTAGTATAAAATACCTATTATACAGAAATCAAGTAGAGCACACAGTCTAACTCCCTAACTGAAATCTAGAATCCAATTCTTTGTTACAGAAACCTAGTATAAAATGTGTCGCTTACTCCAACTTTTTCAGCTCTTGCATTACTAGAAGATCAGCCCTGGGATTTAAACACCAACCCACAGGCTTGTCAACATGCAGCCTATCTACTCTGCCAGTCAACTGGCCAGACTTTACCAACAGCAGAAGCTGGGGCACTGGCTCACCTGCAGCAACTTGTTCACAGGTAAACAGGAGATAGTGTATGTACTGATAGGCTTGTGATCTGTGTGCTCTGTTTTATGCTGGGTGTATGTAGATGTCTTCCTCAATAAGAGGGGAACATAAAATGGTACCATGACTTATATTGTATTGTGGGTTCCCATTAAACTTGGACAACTTTGAGTAGTTTCTCAAGTCTTAGGACCACCTGATTATACACCCCCCCTATCAATGCTCTTACCTGTGGATCTTAGCTGTCACTTATGAGAAATTTGTCGGTAGTACAGATCAATAGGTGACCAATAGTGTAATCCCTAGTTTGTTAGTATTACATCCAAGCATATGTTAACATTCCACTTTTTCCCTCGTGTGTTCTTAAGACTTGAGATGATACAGTATAGGGTAGTCCCTAGTTTGTTACATTCAAACACATGCTAACATTGAACTTTTCCACTGTGTGCTGTATAGACTTGAGATGGTCCAGTACAGTATAGTCCTATCTTCCAATCTGAAAGACAAGGTGATGAATTTACAGAAGTCCATGTCAGCTGGTGAGTACTTACTGTTGTACCTTACACTTTTAGATTACATGAGTCATACTTCTGGAAACTGGGATGGTGTGGTTGAATCGTAGAGTGTCAACTGCTAACCTGAAAGTCTCGAGTAAGGATCTTGGGCTTGAGTTCACCCAGCTCTGATGGGTACCTGGGAAAATTTGGCTGGGCATAGTACTGACCACACTGTCCCATTATACCAGAGGTCACAGAAACAGGTGAACTCTACTTGATCTGCCCCATGGACCATCAGGGTACTTATTTTACATCATTTTACATAAACAGGATTTCTTTCACTTGTTCTTCTACATGCATTTTTCTTTTCTGAATCTTGCTGCAGCTTTATAGTTCTTTTAAAAAAATATATTTGGAACTTAACACTAAACAGAAAAGTGAAGTTCCAATGTAATGTAAGGATAGGGTTAGGTCATAGTGTGACAGTTGCAATATTATCTATTCAAAACACCAAAATAGCAAGTTGCTTATATCACAGAGTATAACCTAAAATTCCTGTTATTGTATATCCTTCTCTTATTAAGAATATATTGCCTTTTTTGTTTGTTATTTAACTCTTTAAATATGGATTTACTGTTCCCTGATGTTTTTTATTGACTTTTTATTGTAGACCTGTCTCTGACTTTTTTCTTTTATTCTAAAAACCACCTGTTTTTGTTTTCTTAGCATGCACACTTTAAACTTATTCATTTAAAAACATGCTTTTTATCTATCTACATACAATTCTTTACTCTGTTAGCCTAGAAGTGTTTCAGGTTATTTCAAGACAAAATACTAGTTTTAAAATGTTCAAAACAGTAATTTACACATTTTGTTCTTCTGATAAATATAGCTGATATAACTTGGCTTTTTTTTCCCCTTACACTTAAAAAATACTAAGCACAAACCATATGAGATTATTTTATTACAAGATTCATTCTTTATATATTTTTTCTTAGTTTTTATTTTAGATTCCCCCCCCCCCCCCATCATGCTGATGTTTTTCTTATAACGCAGAAGTGGCAATCAGTTTTTTTATAAATTCAACTTTAGCTGACAATTTTTATTATCCAGGGAACAAAAAATAAAATAAAAAACCCTTTCAGATAATTAAATTCACCCATTAATTAATGCATGCATTCTCTAGTTAATTACAATTATTTCACAGAGAAAAATTTCATCGCTAATTTAAAGGAATTCAGAAGATAAGATGTTACAATACCTTTGTTGTTTTTTCTGAAGTTTGTTGATAGTATCCTCCCTTTAATCGGAATTGTATAGAACGTCATTTACCTACAGTTTTTATTGCACATGCTTACATATTACTTATTATTCAGGCTTACATTTACATAACGGATTATACTATGAAAAACGTTTCAGATGTGTTTTTTTTTCACGTTTACATCTCTTTATTTGTGCATACATCTAATAAACGTGTATCTATACATCGATGTGATTGCACTGCATAGAAAAAAAGACATTGACGTTAGCACGTAGAGCGGACACGAAATCGATTGTCTTGTGATGATTGGTAGATGGATGGACGGGGTGAATGAATGGAAGACATGTACTGCAGGCTGGTGCTGTGTGGGTGGGTGGGTGTGTGTGGGTGTGGAGGCAGGGAGTCTGCCAGTGCCACCCAAAAGGACAGCTGTCCAGTAGTTGATCCCAGTTTGCCTCACGCCAACTCTCCCCCTCGCACGTGTCTGATTCCTAATATTTTAAGACAGATCAATAAACATCTTTGGCAGAGTAATTAAATGAAGAACGTTCATTAGTGATATATTGATTATAGCAATTTTTTTATTTCAATTAGTTCAAGAAAAAACCTCCCGTAACGTGTTTATAAAAGTTCGCTTGATGATTTATTCTCGTCATTTTTAACCCGGTTTATAAATTCAACTTTAGCTGACAATTTTTATTATCCAGGGAACAAAAAATAAAATAAAAAACCCTTTCAGATAATTAAATTCACCCATTAATTAATGCATGCATTCTCTAGTTAATTACAATTATTTCACAGAGAAAAATTTCATCGCTAATTTAAAGGAATTCAGAAGATAAGATGTTACAATACCTTTGTTGTTTTTTCTGAAGTTTGTTGATAGTATCCTCCCTTTAATCGGAATTGTATAGAACGTCATTTACCTACAGTTTTTATTGCACATGCTTACATATTACTTATTATTCAGGCTTACATTTACATAACGGATTATACTATGAAAAACGTTTCAGATGTGTTTTTTTTTCACGTTTACATCTCTTTATTTGTGCATACATCTAATAAACGTGTATCTATACATCGATGTGATTGCACTGCATAGAAAAAAAGACATTGACGTTAGCACGTAGAGCGGACACGAAATCGATTGTCTTGTGATGATTGGTAGATGGATGGACGGGGTGAATGAATGGAAGACATGTACTGCAGGCTGGTGCTGTGTGGGTGGGTGGGTGTGTGTGGGTGTGGAGGCAGGGAGTCTGCCAGTGCCACCCAAAAGGACAGCTGTCCAGTAGTTGATCCCAGTTTGCCTCACGCCAACTCTCCCCCTCGCACGTGTCTGATTCCTAATATTTTAAGACAGATCAATAAACATCTTTGGCAGAGTAATTAAATGAAGAACGTTCATTAGTGATATATTGATTATAGCAATTTTTTTATTTCAATTAGTTCAAGAAAAAACCTCCCGTAACGTGTTTATAAAAGTTCGCTTGATGATTTATTCTCGTCATTTTTAACCCGGTTATTATTTTTAATTTGCCGTGGACTGGAGCTTTGAAGTTTGGTTGATGTTTCTTCAATGAATTTTCCCATATAGATCTGTGATGTACGTTTGGTTACTCACAGTTATATTAACCCTCCCGACTTATGTAACTGACTCAGATATATTAACCCTTGAGATTTATGTTACACAGCTATATTAACCCTTCCATCATTTAAAACCAATTTTAGTAAATAGTATGTAGCGCGTGTATACGCTAACTAGCATTACAGAGGAGGCAAAAGTCGAGTCTGAAGTTACTATGACAAATTTCCATAAAAATAAGAATTGCTCGCTTTATCGACGCATCTAAAGCCAGAAATAGTTGGCCGATTGTGTGTCCCGTTGCCGCACTGTCTTCTAGTCTGTAGGACGTCCTTATGTCCACTCAGCATTGATGTGTACCTGACCAGAGTCTGGGAAAAAGCTAAGGGGGCTGGACATTAGTTTTTCCCGACTACCCAGTCCTTTTATTACACTCAAAACATGTGCTCAACCCTATGCGGAAAGGTGCATAGACTAGTAAAAAGTATTTAGTATTTACGCATTATTGCAAGATATCTCTTGAGGACATTCGTTTTGTCTACCACTACGGTGTAAATACATTTAGATTTTAATTTTTTTTTGGAAAGCTAATTTTATTATTGTTCAGTACACGGCGGGATTGTAACATATCTGGACGCTATATTACCCTAGCTATTTCATTGGGTATCTCGCATCTATGATTTTTCGATAAGTCAGGATAACCCATCTTTGCTCATTGATTGGCACGTGGGTCGTGGCTATTAAAAAACAATTATTTCATTTAGCGTGTGCTTATTTAAAAAGAAATCGCTAATGGACATTATCAATTCAGATCCTTTTCTTATCTCGTCATTGTGTTCACGTTAAAACGTGAAATCCCAGACAAGCTCTTTCCGATTCTATCGTAGCATGCAAAAATTTATTGTGATAAGCCAGAAATTCTTTTCCCCTCCCATCTAATTGTTTTTTTTTAAACGTTGTGAAGAACTCCGCAGTTATTTTAATTTGTTTCGTTTATTTTATGCTGACTTTCACAATACATCTGATACATCTTTTAACGTAGGATACTATTTTCAGTTCATCAATTCATTTACCACGAGTAGGAAAAAAAATTACACAACAACAATTGCTTATAGACTCTGGGGCTGGGGTAAATATATATATATATATATATATATATATATATATATATATATATATATATATATATATATATATATATATATATATATATATATATATATATATATATATATATACACACACAGTTCTACCCAACTCACATGTTATGTACAGTGTACAGCTGTGTTATAGATTATTTCACCAACTGTACTTTTAGAATTTACTTCTACAATAACCAATGTTTACCATCGCATGATTAGACTATAGAAATTGTATATCGATTATTGCTAACCCCCCCCCCCCCCCCCCCCACCCCAATTAATTTGTAATTATTTTACGAGGTAAATTAATTGTTAATGACCATGGTAAAAACAAATTTGAATTGCTAGAAGACATGAATTAAATTAAATCAATGTTCATGCTCCCCCCCCCCCCCCACCATCCCTGGACAAATCTTAATTTTTCTTTTTTTTTACTTTAAAAATGTATACGAATTGACCTCCCAATAGAAATTACGCATTACGTAAATATTTAACGTGAATAAAAAAGTGAATTCTTGAAAGAAGTAAATAGGCATGTTACCAGCCAAAGAAATTATTTACTAAAACCTGTTTTGGTAAAACTCCCTCATGAGCGAGGTGCAGCATGTCTTGAGGATTTATTAGCTGCACACGGTGATCGCATGTCAAATTTGCTTGGTTCCCTCCTCTCTGTCTCCCCCCCCCCCCCTCTTCTAAACCTCGACATCTCGAGGATTTCCTCTCCAACACCCATTTGCCGGACACATTGACGCACGGTGAAAGTCCACGAGCCTCCCTCTGAGGCTGCTATTTCCGTCCCGTCAGTCAATTTTTTTAGTTAACCAAAGCTGACTCGGCTCTCATAGCTTTTCAAACTTCTCGTTATTTCTTGTCGTTTGCGCTTAATGTTTTAGCTTTTAACCCCTGCCCCCGTGAGCGTGGAAATGTAGGAAAGCCTCGTCACGTGGTCTGTTGACTTTGTCAAACTTCATAACGAGGACGTTTGGGAACATTTTTTTGTAACTAACAGGAGGACTGATAAGAAGGTTGAACAATTATAGCTGAGGCGATAGGAATAGTGTTTATTCCAGACTTTTTTTCTCCGGTAGGGGGGCAGTTGAAACTTTCAGGCGGGGGGGGGGGGGGGCAGTTGAAACTTTCAGGCGGGGGGGGGGGGGGGGCTGCGGACGTTGGTAGTTAGTAAGTAGTAGTAGTAAGTAGTAGTAAAGTTCCCTTTCAAACCTGACGGTCTTCGAGGCAAGTGAAGTAGAGTTCACTTGTTTCTGTGAACTCTGCATATGAAGGGATAGTGTGGTCAGCACTATGCCCAGCCGCCTTTACTTTCCTAACGTGAGTTAGGTACCCATCAGAGTTGGATGGACTAGGGACGGTCTACTGACTTGAACCCGGATTCGAACTCGAGACTTAGGGGTTAATAGTCCAGCTCGAGTAGACGTTAAGAGATGCCTGAGAGACACACTGGAAAATGTATACACGGGAGCAATTAGAAAACGGTTTCACTTAACTTTAAATGTTTAAAATTCCCAAGTCTGTTTTCATAAAGGTTTCGTAATTACTCGAAGGATGAAGGGGCGGGAGATTAAAAAAAAAGTCAATTAAAAATATGGTTAATTGAAAATTTGTAAATGAGAACTGAAGGCTAAAAAGGCCATGGGGTAATGTTACAAGTTATGGGGAACCAGGCTTGTATGAACTCCGGCTGTGTAGAAAAAGATTCTCTTGCTGGCCTGGGGGGCATTTTCTCGCATGCACGTGTAAACAAGTGCTAATTATTTCTCGGCTGCGCTCATCTCTAAGCCAGAAATGGACGGAATGAGAGGTTTTAAAGCGACAGACATGCCATGAAATGCCGTCAGAAACTGAGTTTAAAAAAAAAACAAAAAGCAGATAGAACAGCTCGGACAAATAGCATCACAGCGTTACAATTAGGCTTCGCTAGAGATGTTGTTTAGAGGAGTTTTTTCTTTATTTTTTTTGGTCCAAATGATCTGTGCATAGCTGCTTTTGAAAGACATGACGAGCTATTGGAGCGAGAGAAAAAAAGGCCAGCATCTCGTGAGCTCAGTATCAATATTGCTAGGGATAACAGGGGCGGATCCATATCACGAGAAAAGAAGAAGGCTTCACAAAGTTAATTTTTGTATCTCCGTGTTGCACTTTCCTACTTCAAAACCGACGCAGATATGTTGTTGTTGCCTCTAAAGCTCGTCTTAATATGATGAAATTAGTGTATACATGTTATTAAGCAAAATCTAGGCAAGGTAAAATCATAGTTATACAGTTTAACTCATAGGCTATAAAGTATAAAAAACACAGTACTACTGTGTATAAAATTTGACAGCACGCTCCATCAAATTGGTCATACGCGCTGAGAGATTTAATGCATATATTATGTTGTTTTCACAAATATTACTACAACGAACAGCTAGCGTCACGTTTTAAAACAGTTTTTAAAAAAATGTCATTGATTTGATATTTAAAAAAAATTCCTATATTCAGAAGCTCACTGAGTTTTCTTCTCCACGGTACGAATTTTTAGTTTTTTTTTCCCATTTCCTTCATAAAACTACTCCACTTTTAAAAAAAAATTACATTTGCATTTGAATTAAAGCATTGTGGCCATCGTATCATTATTTGAACCGTTGTTATTTTCTGCGCGAAAATATTTAAATTTAGCATCAGGAACTTCAGTTACGTGTCGAGAATCTCTAACAACTTTTTTTTTTTTTTTTTACATTTTGTCCTCACGGCCATCGAGTCAATAATTTGCAATTGTGTGCGATTTTCTCTCTTTTTCCCTCCTACATTTTTTAAAAAGATGGCCAGGCTATCTTAACAAGATGAGGAGTGGGTGCGTAAAGTTTAATTCTGACCGTTGAAATTTGTTTCTCTCTATATGAGCCGACCAAAAAACACGGACTGTACTGACCAAGCTGGTCTCTAACCTAACAACCGTTCTTCTTCTTCGTTCTTAAACGTAATAATTGAGGGGTTTTCTTCCCATACAATTAAGTATTACGTCTCAACTTGCCAAGCGCCATATAGCCCTTCGATTTCAACCTGCTTTTATTTCTGTATTTGCTTCCACGGCCTTTGTCCACCCAAGAACAAAATAAAAAGCAGCTGTTGTTTGATTTTGGAGTTGTCTCTCCAAGATGGGTTTCTGTCTCCTGCTAACGAGCCTCATTTGCCCGGAGTCGAACTCTGGACGTTTGGAGTTGGCAATCATTTGCTCTCCCGCCCTGACACACCGTCCTCTCAACAACCGTATAAACTACTGCTAACATCAACATACCTGAATGTATAAAAACCTGCGATTACAAATGTACTGAATGAGTAACTTCGAACATTTCGACCCTTCGCATTTCCAGACCGCGGGGTAAGATTGCTAACCCGTAAGTCTTCAGTTCCCGGGTACCAGTCCGAAAGTCGTCATTGAGTCCACCCAGATGGATTACCCCTTTCCAGTGCACGTAAAGGCGGCTGGTCATATATTCTCTCTCAATATATAATTCTCTTCATGGAGACCATAGAAAACACCACGCAGCTTAGCCACCACCCTCATCCCCACCTGTCAGTGTCAGGTGAGCTGTGGTTCACCCCGAATGTTTACAATAGTAGAGCCGGGTTATTGACGGCTATTAGGGGAAGATAATTCAGTTTTTAAACGACTTGAAACTAAGGGGAGATAATAAGTTCTACTTGATATTTTCATTGTCGTCTGTATACGGGGTGGGGTGGGGGTGGGGCGGGGGAGGCAGGGGGGTGGGGTAGTGTCGAATTCACAAATTATAAATTGTAGAAAATAGAACAACTAGATAGTGGCGTATACTACGTCGCGGGTCAGCTCGTAGATACTATTCCTTCAAATGTCATACTGACCGTCATGTTTGTGAAGGTACTTCACATTTGCTTTTAAATCGTTCTCTTTTTAGATCTCTAGGTACTTATTCCACATAGGCTTTAAAACAAGGGAAAAAAACCCAAACAAACAACAAACTAATCAGTGAGTGTAAATACCTCTTCAACAAATCAATAAAGTTCATATAACACTAAAAAAATGTTTATTTGAAAAAAAGATTTTTAAAATAATCATGTGGCTATAATTTCAAACATTCCCACATACGTTGTATTGATTTTCATCAGCGCGCCCGGCTTGCCTTAGTGCAAGAGATGCTATTAATTTGATCTATATGTTGACCAGTACTCTATCCTCGGAGGTTAAAGAGAAAGCTGTGATTATCGGCAATAGTCTAGTTAGTATCGCGTGCTGTTTTGGGAGCCCACATCCGTTTTTTTTTTAATTTAATAAAAATCGATTGATCGTGTATTTTTTTTTGTCTTGGACATAGTTACCTTGCCAAACCGCAGGCTTTCTCCCAGTAGTCTATTTGGATCTTTAAACTCTGTTAATAATTTTATTTTTTTCAGGGTGAACGGGATGGTCACGGTGTCCGGTCAATGACCCCTGGACAATACCCCCCCCCCCCTCAACATAAACCTTCTGGACAACAATTATTCGTTTAGTGGACTTATGAATCGGCTTAATCTCTGAATTGGTCGGTCTCATTTTCATACAGTACATTCTCAGTTACCGCACCGAGCAACACCTGTCCACCGTTGCTTTTTACAGCTTGTTCTTACAATTAAGTTCTACTTTTACGATTATGGACAGGTCAGTAGTGTGAGAGACTACAAACGAGCTATATTTCTAGCACACTTCATCATACCAAATAATAAAAAAAACCATCAACAGCTAGCCATTATACAGCGCCGCGTCCAAAAAAATTTAACCACTTATTATAAGACATCTAGTGGCGCAGAGAAAAAAAAAGGAATAGAAGGGAAAAAAAATCTAAACCAGTCTTTTTTTTTCTTTCATTTTCTCTAGAACACTTTGTAGTGTGGGTTAAGTTAAAAGAATAAATTGGAAGTGTATTGAACAAGTGTCTGTTAACTAGAGCCCCCGCCGTGTGTTCGACCAGCTCGCTTATGTCGCTAACATCCTCCAATTACCCTGGTTATTTACTTAATTGTCCGCCGCGCGCGCTTGTTGGGGATGTTGATTGCATGTCGCGATGTATGAGATGTCTTCTCGTTAGTCCGTAGACATCCGCGTGATTATCTCGTTAGAACTTCATCCTGGGTGGGGCGCCACGGGAGGTAAAGGGGGCGCCAGGGGAGGGTGTTCAGATTGACGGAGATTGATTTTTAATAGGATGAGTTATCATAATCTGTACAAGTGACAACCAGCGTCTCATACCTATCGTTTTTATTGAGAGTTGGATTCGCCTTGTGATATCCTTTTGTCTAGCTTTTCATAATTTTTGTGTAAATAGTCTCTTCGTTGTGGGGTTTGGATTTTTACGTGATCTGCTGCTATAATGATTCGTATATATATATATATATATATATATATATATATATATATATATATATATATATATATATATATATATATATATATATATATATATATATATATATATATATATATATATATATATATATATATATATATAATGTTTCCTCAAACAAAATAGTTCTACTCATTGTATTGCACCTCAGATGAAACCTAATTCACCTTCCATTTTCATACTTCGGTTAAACTTTGTGGTTATGTTTTTTAACAGTTCTGATCAAATAACTGCAATAACGGCGGTTGCCTTAGCATTTCATTTGATCGAGGTTTTGATAAGTTTCTTTTTTATATATATATATCCCTGTACATATTGATTTTTCTGCTTTCTCCCATGCCGTAATGTTCATGTTTTTTTAGGCTGTACCAATTTGTCCCTTGTTGCTTTGTCTGCTAGTTTTAAAGGAGAGATACATGTTATCATGGATTACTTTTAATATCTGAACTATATACATATATGGAAAGAAAGATTTTTATATTGGCACTCTAAAATTGCTGATTAAAAGATCCAATAAATTTCCTTTTTTTGCGATTTTTGAATTGGAATATCGAAATTAGTACTAATTGCTAATGGAGATCAATTTTGAAAATCTTCGTTTTCAGATCTAGTTGCTGTGACTTCATCAGTCATGAGGTAAAATTCTTTGTGAAACAAAAAGTGATTTGAGTTGCACTTTATTAAGAATCATTGGTCCGTCCTAGTGTTCCTATATGTTCTGACTGGTCTAAAATCACTTGTCGCCCCTGTGTCCTTATATGTTCTGATTGATGTACAGCCAGTTTTACTAGTGGCAGCCTGTCTAGCTTTGTCTAAAATCACTTGTCGCCCCCCCCCTCAACCCCGTGTTTTTCCCGTCGACCTATGTCTAGAATCACTGGTCTTCCCTTTCTCTCCCCCCCCCTTGTTCTTGGTGGTCTGTCCAGGCTTACCTCATCGTGGCTGTCAATATTTTTTTGTCTTCCTCAAATTGATTTCTTATTCGGCCCGTCTTGGTATCGCGAGGCTTACGTTGTCTCGTTATGTTCACTACCCACGATAGTTATCCGGCTTATGCTATAGAGAAGGCTAATTTTAATTGAAACAAGATCTTCTTGAAATAATCAGAAGTCAGCGATAGGGTAGGATTTTAAAAAAAAATAATTCGTTTTCATTTCATGACCAGTGGCCAGATAAAAACTCAGCCGGATTGGTTTCTCAAACTATGTTGGGTACTTAATAAAACCGGACAAACCTGATACCTAATTTGATGCGTTACGTGGTCATAGATGCGAGTGTTGACAGTATTCATGGGGTTAGTGATCACGTGTTACAACACTATCCAATTGACAACGTTTTGGTTCTAAATATAATGTAATCAAAGTTTTATTTGTTCAATAAGTTTGTGTCTTAAGAAACTCGCCAATCAAGTTTAAACTACTAAAATACTGTTGATTTTAGAGTACTCTTTTTTTTATAGACATAACCGTGAACAACTTCAAACTATGATCTTGTAGGTTATCAGAGAATTAACCCGGGTTCCCCAAATACAAGCCTGCAATCCCTACACTTGCTGGGATCGTGGACCAGATGCTTATGCAAATGGAGCCGAATGCCAATTTCTACCCTCTGGTGTTGGACCCTGTGCGCTGTCTGGTCTACCAGATAAACTAGTCGCATTGGGGCCAGCCGTACACTCTACTACTGACAGGTTTCCATGGGTACGACCGTTAGATTTCTATCAATCGACACGCATTCAATAGGGACCATGAAGCATAAACGCCGGGAGATTAAAAAAAAAAAAAAAACTTGCTCACTTTACAACCACGGGTTTCATGTTTCTTATCGGGGTTTTATTCGTTGCTGCAAGTTATGTTGTCCGTGGCGGATATGTCGACCCTTTTAGGGATCGCTGGGTGGTGCACTATCCTGTAGAGTTAAGGCTCCTTGTAGAAAGGATCATACCGGTAAAACCGATATCCCTTTCATACTTCATTACAAATATATTTAATTATTTTATCAACACATAGGAGCTAATACATTTATATATATATATATATATATATATATATATATATATATATATATATATATATATATATATATATATATATATATATATATATAGAGAGAGAGAGAGAGAGAGAGAGAGAGGAGAGAGATGGAGAGAGAGATGGAGACTACTGTGTAGACATATTTATATATATAAAGGGCCTATATATATATATATATATATATATATATATATATATATATATATATATATATATATATATATAATGTTTTTCCTTTCTAGAAATAGGTTTGTATTAATATCTGAAGTAAGATCAATATTCGGCCAGAGACTCCCTTTGAAAGTATAATCTTGAGGCAATAAAGAAGATGGGTTTAGATAAATATATTTATTAAACAGCGGCTCAGTATAAAACACGTACAAGATGAAAAGGAGATTGGTTACATGGGCGTAGATAGATGGGCTGCGTGGATAAATGGGCTGCATTGGCGTAGATAGATGGGTTACAGTGGCTTGCGTAGGTGGGTTTCAGTTGTGTAGTTAAGTTGATTACTGGAGCATCAATAGTTGACTTACAATATTCTGGTTTAATGGGTTACGAAAGTGTTGATAGATGGTTTATAGCAGTGTAAAGAAATTAGCCACAGTGGCGTAAATAGATATGTTACAATGACGTTGATAATGAGACTATAGTGTCGGAAAAAACAGGTAGGTTATAATGACTAAATAAACGGCCTACAGATGCGTAAATAAATAAGCTAAAAGTAACAGATTGAGTACAGTGCCGTAAATAGACTGGTTACCGAGGCCGTACGTTTCGATTTTTCTTATCCTCGGCTATTTTACTGTTTCTCTCCTTTCTTCCCCGTGATGTTGTCGCCATAGATTGTACGACCTCTCCCTGTGTTCGACTAATGGACACAAAGTTATTGTGATATTCTACAAAAATTCCAATCTCGACATATCACTACAACCTGCCTGTGATTGAGTACTTGTTTTTTTGTTTGTTCTTGTTTGCTCAAATCTAAAGCTCGTCCCTTGCCACAGCGTTGTGCTGCCGACATGCAAATAACGAGGGGAAAAAACGGCTGTTTCTATGAATAAAAATGACTTGGTTAGCAATTGCTTTAGGCAGTTAGGCTTAAATTCAATCAGATTCCAGTCGCTTCTTGAAGATTGCGTTTATTACAGGAGAAATTATTGTATTGGAAGCATGCATTTTAACACCCACCGTTCTAGCATTCCCCCCTTTCATTAAACAAGGAAAATAAGGCTCACGTTATCTATTAATAGTGCAACATATAAACGTATATAGAGCACTTTGACGACGCTTTGGTGTTATTATAGGTTTGTAAGATGGGGTTACGGTGTTTGGCTTTGAGTGTGTAGGTGTGTGTTCTGCGTGTAAACAAAATAATAGTAGACCCATTATAATATTCCTTGATACTCGTACATGTTGCCATATGGGCAACTACACTAAGATTCTTAGTCTAATCAATAGAAATCTTAGGTAGGCATGTGTGTTGGGTGGTGAGGGTGGTCTGTGTGTGTTAAACGTGTGAGATAAATAGAACTTAGAAATAGACTAACCAAAAACATTTACATCAACCTACAAAAACCTTGTTGCAAATTGTAACAGTATTCACCCCTAAAACTTTTATAAATGTATATCTAACCACTATGTAATGTTTCTTTTAATGCTCATGCAGATAGGGTTTTTTGTTGTAAATACGTGAAAATAGTCGCACTTATCATTGAATATCCCTTTATTCATGTGCTTGGAGTTACATTTTAATTTTAGGTTTCCTTAAAAAAAAAAGAATGTAATGTATTTTTTCATTGATCATTTCTTGGTGAGAAAAGGGCATTTTAAACCGATACCAATTTGTTTTCACTTTTTCCTTCTTTTTTTGGGGGGGGGGGGGGGGGGGGGGGGGGGGGGGAAGGGGGGTCGCGAAACCAGCTTTAGGCAAATACCCGATCATAATGAGCTTCCCGTCCTATACATAGATACCCCTGGACGTACTCTAAGGCAAGTGTTTGCATTGTGGCTCTTCATTTGTTTCCCACACGATTTTCGCCCACAGGGAACTAACAAATCAATCCCAGCCTGATCTCTAAACACGTGACTGTTAGCGTCCTCCCAAGTTTTAAAGATATTGACACAGTCATTCGGACCTACATGCGCGCACACACACACACACATACGGGGTAGGAATTCCCCCGCTAAGTGGGTCTTGTCTAGTTGGCGACTAATGAAACGCGACGATTCCTGTTGGGGGAGGGAAAGGGTGGAGGTTGCGGTGTTGTTCAATAAAGGGGCATGCGCGTCGAAGTAGAAGATTAGGAGAAACTTGATTGAACTTTTTGAATCTTCCTAAATTGTTGGATCTGAAAGCTGTCAGCAATTCCATAATCGATACTGAACATTTTTGAAAAAATAGCTCCATTCGATGTTACAATTTTTTTTTCATCCTTCACTTCCTTATGTAAATGGACGTGGAAATTTTATGTTGTATAAAAGATCATTAGTGCGATTCACAAAAAACAAAACAAAACAACAAAACAAAACAAAAACAAACAAAACAATTATTGAAAAATATTTTAAAATTTTGTTTCCCATTTAATACTGATAATGATAATTAGATCATTATACCTTGTTTAGATTCTGGCTGAAGCATTGCTAGCAATACCCCCCCCCCCCCATTTACCTTTCATTTCTGCTTAAACCACAACTTGACCAGACACCCAACAGACCAACACAAAAAGTACACGTTGTTTATGTCTATAGGAATATCATTGAGACTAGTTTTAAGACATCATCAGGAAGAAAACTATTCCCAAGTGTTAGAACAAAAAAAAAAATAAGATGACTTTCATTTCTTTGTTGGAGCCAGAAGCTCAATAGTTGGAGTGGTGTTTGGGCGTCTAGGCACTCGTAGTGACAAACCTCGATTTTTTTATTTTTTTACTAAAGTAGAGACTGTCTGGGGATATTCTTATTTCTGTGATATGGTAGAGTAGGTGATTAACTTTGCTGTCCATATTCTGGGCCAGATGGGAGATGTAGATAAAAACAAGCTGAGCGAATGCGACATTTGAGACACTCTAATGCACTGAGAAGAAAATAGACGTGTGGAAGTGTTGAAGACAGTAATAGTTCAATGGTATGACAGGGGTAAGAGGGTGAAGTGAAGGGACAAGCACACGCGGGGGAGGGGGTGCTCATATTATGTTTTATTTTATATTTTATTAAACTACTCTAAAGATATATACCGATTTTCTTAATTAAAACCGGATAATCTAATTGACCACTAGCCCTCGCCTTTGCTCAACAGAAAAAGCAATTAATTCTTATTGTCTCTCACAGACCGCTTTTTTTCCCCTCCATGTTTTTTATTTTTTTCGGTTTTGTTTGGTAGTTAGCTTAGTCTAGGCGCGCGCGTTTAGTTGACCTTACTGATCACGTCTCGACCGGAGGCCCTGCTGCTACGCTCACACAGTAACGAATGCGACATTTGACGGTTTCTTTTTACTCCATCCTACCCCCCCCCCCTCCATCTAAGTGTGCTCTTTTTCTTACCACCACGGCACGAACATTGATATTTTTTTTTTGGCGTCAGCATGTGTATCAATTGTATAGAAAAAAAAACTTCCATTCCCTCAGTTATATAACAGGACCAGCGCTTTACAATGCAAAAAATAATTTAGTAACAAAAAACTTGACTTGGCTGTATATGGATTTTAAAAATGTGTTGGCAATATTTTATATTTGAGTATTATACAGCCAATAGGACGAAAGCAGTGACACGAGTAGATGAAAAGCTAGTGTTAAAGGACGTAAATAGCGTTCGTCTTTAGCTTAGTACTTACATCATAACATAAGGATTAAATTAAAAACATTAAAATGTTATTGATCTTTTTGCGGGGGAGGGGGCAAAAAGCGAGAGAATATTTGAGTTAGGTTAAATATGAATGAAAAATGGATTTTCTTTGATGGGTATTCAGCACTATTGTTTGAGATGTCTGCTGTGGAATATTTTTTCCCGTGTCCATTCCTACCCAGTTTCGTGACCCGCGCAATGCTCTTGACTCATAAAAAATAATGCCATATTATTTCTATTATATGAGAAGATTTTAGCTCGTCGAAAAATGTTACGTTTCCTGAATTCACCAAGCAGGCCATGAAACTAGCTCTATTTTATACGTCTCCCTATCTCCCTGTCTATGGCTGCTTTTAGGCTAGATTGCAATATACATCTCCTTCTCTATAGAAGCATTTCACCGGATCCCCGTGTAATCAAGATTAATGATTTTCTTTTCACGGCCCCTAAAGCAACTTTTCGATATATTGGGAGGAAAAGCGCAACACTCGTCAAATGGCTGGTTGGGTAGGATGTTTGAAAATTTGCGACACTCCCAGGAAATTGTTTGCTCCCCAGTGTCCCGAGGTGGGCAGGGGAGGAAATAGAAATATCTACACAGTTAAAACAAGGGGTAATCAAAGTCAGTTTGAGGATGGGGGATTTGGTGGGGTTGAGCGAGAAGGTAGCACTGGTTTTAGAAGCTCTTAGAGTTGGGGGTTATTGGACGAGGTCAGTGTTATATGAGCTAGTGTCAGTCAGTGTTAGGAGTATATCACCGAACTGAATTTTCAATGTATTTCAAAACTCACTGTTATTTTAAACATCATAATATTCACAACTTTTTTTATAATTCAAAGTATCATCAGTTCTATCAAACCATAATATTTACATATAAATTAAGAAAAAAAAATATGTTAAAAATAAATAAAAACTTCATCTTATGAAAGTAGAAATCATATAATTAGAATCGGCTAATGTTTTTTCCCCACACCGTCCCCTTCCCTTACACATACCGAAACACATTTCAAACATCAATGATTGCCATTTAGCTTTTAAGGGATTAAGGGACGAAATTGGAAAAAGGCCCGATGTCCACGCCACGTGTGATGGCTTGTGGAGGATACTTTCAGTGTTTGGGCTGAGATTAATGCACCACGACCCTCTAGTGCAAGGATTCTCAAACACTGAGCCCGATGTCCACGCCACGAGTGGTGACTTGTGGAGGATACTTTCAGTGTTTGGGCTGAGATTAATGCACCACAACCCTCTAGTGCAAGGATTCTCAAACACTGAGCCCGATGTCCACGCCACGAGTGGTGACTTGTGGAGGATACTTTCAGTGTTTGGGCTGAGATTAATGCACCACGACCCTCTAGTGCAAGGATTCTCAAACACTGAGCCCGATGTCCACGCCACGAGTGGTGACTTGTGGAGGATACTTTCAGTGTTTGGGCTGAGATTAATGCACCACGACCCTCTAGTCAACTCTAGTGCAAGGATTCTCAAACACTGAGCCAGATGTCCACGCCACGAGTGGTGACTTGTGGAGGATACTTTCAGTGTTTGGGCTGAGATTAATGCACCACGACCCTCTAGTGCAAGGATTCTCAAACACTGAGCCAGATTCCACACCACATGTGATGGCTTGTGGAGGATACTTTCAGTGTTTGGGCTGAGATTAATGCACCACGACCCTCTAGTGCAAGGATTCTCAAACACTGAGCCCGATGTCCACGCCACGAGTGGTGACTTGTGGAGGATACTTTCAGTGTTTGGGCTGAGATTAATGCACCACAACCCTCTAGTGCAAGGATTCTCAAACACTGAGCCCGATGTCCACGCCACGAGTGGTGACTTGTGGAGGATACTTTCAGTGTTTGGGCTGAGATTAATGCACCACGACCCTCTAGTGCAAGGATTCTCAAACACTGAGCCCGATGTCCACACCACGAGTGGTGACTTGTGGAGGATACTTTCAGTGTTTGGGCTGAGATTAATGCACCACGACCCTCTAGTGCAAGGATTCTCAAACACTGAGCCCGATGTCCACGCCACGAGTGGTGACTTGTGGAGGATACTTTCAGTGTTTGGGCTGAGATTAATGCACCACGACCCTCTAGTCAACTCTAGTGCAAGGATTCTCAAACACTGAGCCCGATGTCCACGCCACGAGTGGTGACTTGTGGAGGATACTTTCAGTGTTTGGGCTGAGATTAATGCACCACGACCCTCTAGTCAACTCTAGTGCAAGGATTCTCAAACACTGAGCCAGATGTCCACGCCACGAGTGGTGACTTGTGGAGGATACTTTCAGTGTTTGGGCTGATATTAATGCACCACGACCCTCTAGTGCAAGGATTCTCAAACACTGAGCCAGATTCTACACCACATGTGATGGCTTGTGGAGGATACTTTCAGTGTTTGGGCTGAGATTAATGCACCACGACCCTCTAGTGCAAGGATTCTCAAACACTGAGCCCGATGTCCACGCCACGAGTGGTGACTTGTGGAGGATACTTTCAGTGTTTGGGCTGAGATTAATGCACCACGACCCTCTAGTGCAAGGATTCTCAAACACTGAGCCCGATGTCCACGCCACGTGTGGTGACTTGTGGAGGATACTTTCAGTGTTTGGGCTGAGATTAATGCACCACGACCCTCTAGTCAACTCTAGTGCAAGGATTCTCAAACACTGAGCCCGATGTCCACGCCACGAGTGGTGACTTGTGGAGGATACTTTCAGTGTTTGGGCTGAGATTAATGCACCACGACCCTCTAGTCAACTCTAGTGCAAGGATTCTCAAACACTGAGCCCGATGTCCACGTCACGAGTGGTGACTTGTGGAGGATACTTTCAGTGTTTGGGCTGAGATTAATGCACCCTCTAGTGCAGGGGTCTCCAAACTACGGCCCGCGTGCCGGATGCGGCCCGCGAGGTCCTCTCATGCGGCCCGCGAAGATCTTTTTGTCCACGGAAAAAACGTTTGTTGGTGATGGCTGAGGAACTTTGCCCAGAAAAATCAAAGACATGCCTGGAAGAAACTGGCCCCCGAACTGATATGTGATAGTTAATGCGGCCCTCGGACTGAAAAGTTTGGAGACCCCTGCTCTAGTGCAAGGATTCTCAAACACTGAGCCAGATGTCCACACCACGAGTGGTGACTTGTGGAGGATACTTTCAGTGTTTGGGCTGAGATTAATGCACCACGACCCTCTAGTGCAAGGATTCTCAAACACTGAGCCCGATGTCCACGCCACGAGTGGTGACTTGTGGAGGATACTTTCAGTGTTTGGGCTGAGATTAATGCACCACAACCCTCTAGTGCAAGGATTCTCAAACACTGAGCCCGATGTCCACGCCACGAGTGGTGACTTGTGGAGGATACTTTCAGTGTTTGGGCTGAGATTAATGCACCACGACCCTCTAGTGCAAGGATTCTCAAACACTGAGCCCGATGTCCACGCCACGAGTGGTGACTTGTGGAGGATACTTTCAGTGTTTGGGCTGAGATTAATGCACCACGACCCTCTAGTGCAAGGATTCTCAAACACTGAGCCCGATGTCCACGCCACGTGTGGTGACTTGTGGAGGATACTTTCAGTGTTTGGGCTGAGATTAATGCACCCTCTAGTGCAAGGATTCTCAAACACTGAGCCCGATGTCCACGCCACGAGTGGTGACTTGTGGAGGATACTTTCAGTGTTTGGGCTGAGATTAATGCACCACGACCCTCTAGTCAACTCTAGTGCAAGGATTCTCAAACACTGAGCCAGATGTCCACGCCACGAGTGGTGACTTGTGGAGGATACTTTCAGTGTTTGGGCTGAGATTAATGCACCCTCTAGTGCAAGGATTCTCAAAATATAAATGAACTCAGTCTGAAAATGTTAAACACATGTTAATGACTATTTTAAGCAACGTTACAGTCTAATCAGAACTCTGTGTTTATTTGTGAATTTATGTCGTTTAGTATTAAAATTTTTTTAATATTTTCTTTTATTATAACTATTGATGTTTAAATGTAATAAACATATAATTACTTTACACACCCAATTGATATTCTTAGCACACCCACTGCTTCCTCTTCCGTTTCTCTAAGACTATAATACATACACCAATCAATAGCACATAACCATTAAAAAAAAAACTTTTAGAATAACCAACTCTTAACCCAACACTAGCCTATACCAACATACTTTTTTAAACCAACTAATTAGATTCATATTAAAGAATCATGCGCATTAAACATCTAAAAATGAATAGATTAACGAAAGCACACCCAGCCGAAGAGCTGCGCCACGAAGGAAATCCCCGCTGAATAGGACGTGAAACAATGTCATCACCAGGTTCGCCCGAACATTTTATAAGCGGAAACTACTGTCTGTATCTCGGATTGATCGTCGCTGATTGGTTCCCGGGTGTGAAACTTTGAGATTAGAAATTATTGAAATCTCCTGTTTCCATGGTTACAGCTTGCAAATAATTTAAATTTTTTTTTTAAAGTTTAGTCACCGGCCGAGAAAAGAGAATGAGATATTTGAGTTGAAGTATTTTTTATCACAACTTTTTAGTGAGACGGAATGGCAGTGAGAGATCTTACGTGAGCAGGCTGTTGTCAATTTTCAGCAGTGAATTTTGTGGGAGGGTGTGTTTGTGTGTGTGTGTGTGTGGGGGGGGGGGTAGCAGTGGATTTGGTGGGAGACTGTGTGGGTAGGGGGGCTTTTTGTTTTAAGCATTGTACTACGGGATGTTTGTGCAGTTGCTAAACCAAGATCACAGAAACAGACGAACTCGACCTCATCTATCTCATCGGGCATCAGGTCTTAAAGGGTACTTTACTTAAACAATACTATAACTAGATTACCAGTTTTAGCTATTTTCGGGTAATGATTTAAATTTATTTTTAAAAAGAAAGCATCTTTAACACAAGTGTATTTACAGCATTTTCCTATACAACTCAATGGTTTAATTTCTTAACAAAAAACAAACACCTTTCGTTTATGGCGTGATAATATTCTTGTCGTTTATTCAATGACCAGTCTAAAACAGCCACAGACGACATAGGGGCGAGAATGAGGGGGTAGTGGGGGGTGTCTTCTTAAATTTGATTAGCCCTCAATAGTAGCCGAACGCAGAGAGGAGGGCGGTCAGTGTGTTTCCCCTAATTTGTAATTCTCCCCTGCTGGACGTGGGTTTGCATTGAGACCCGCTAATTTTTAATCAAGGTAGAATGTCCGGCGTGCCGGCAGTAGGACCCGCCTTGGTCACTGGTTAAATCTGCTTCCGCCTTCATTTTCTTCTCACAACCAAATATCTACACTTTTCCCCTTGGGTATTTCTGAACACTGTACTTTATTTTGTTTCAAGATTTTTTTAAACTAAAGAGTTGAAACGTGAATATTTTTAAAAAAAAATCACTTTACTCTTTTGTGAAAGTGTGTGCGTAACAATAATAAACTTGTACTTAATAACGTAGTTATTGGCAATATATATATATATATATATATATATATGTATATATATATATATATATATATATATATATATATATATATATATATATATATGCCTCTCTCTTTATATATATTTATATACATGTATATAAATGTTTATATATATATATATTTGTATATGTATATATATATATATATATATATATATATATATAGTGTGTGTGTGTGTATATATGTGTGTATATATGTGTGTATATATATATGTGTATATAAATGTGTATATAAATGTATATATAAATGTATATACTAAATGTGTATATAAATGTATATATAAATGTATATATAAATGTAGAATATAACATGTATATATATATGTTTATGTCTGTACATCTGTACAATGTTTACCTACAGATATACACTTACAGCTATTGCACGCAATAGACACGTGAAACCGTCCATACCAGCATTAACGATTTATCATGTAAATGAACTTCATCCGCTAGACGAGAACGCATAAAAGTTGATATTTACCTAACGATCTTGAAGTAGCCAGTCCCGAATGCGAATAAACATGAAATATCACAACCTCCTCGTGTAACTGTCTACCAGCGATTGGCCTCGAGGGTAGAAGTCGTCGCCTTTTACGTGGACCCGTCTCGTCCATTGATTGGTTATTGAGTAGTTGGGTAGTGTGCGTTCGGGGATATGACACCGCTTTCTCTGCGCACTATCGGAGCCGAATCTTGCATAATGTCTCTTCACTTAATGCATTTGTTTTGTTTTTTGTTTTTATTTTTTTTATAACGTCGAAGTAAAAGAAAATTGCTGTATCATCATAAAAGAAAAAAAAATCACCCGCAAAATAGGAGGTTTAAGCACGCATAGATTTGAATACGTAAAATCGTCGCCAGTGGTTGAATGATTTCTTTAGAAACAAAGCGAATCTGTTAGCTTGCTGGTTAGAGCCCAGAGAATAAGGAAGAGTACTGTATAAATATGTTATGCTTGGTGTCACAACATTGTTTTTCAAATTATTTATTAACTTGTCAAAGATATCCCCGTACTGTAAAACAAAATTGTAGATTTCTTTTACGGTTTAAAAAAATGGAAAGAAATTTAATTTTTTTTTCTATTTATAGATTGGAAAGAAATATTAAATCATGCTAGCAAAAATATACGTTTTGTGCCCGTAAAAACAGTTGCAGTTGGTAACTTAGTTCAGAAGTCTGCACGTAAAAGACGATCTCTGTGAAGTTTTGAGTGGTGCTTCATGGTAGTCTGTAATAAGAAACAGAATATTGCAGCCACGAAAGTATTTACCTTCCAGAAAAGGAGGTGTGGAAAATGAGATGATATATATATATATATATATATATATATATATATATATAGATGATTTTAAAGTAATTAGAAAACGTAGTTGTATGTGGAACGTGTTTGATTATAAAACACTCGTTACTTAACGTGAATATATCATCATACAACTTGTTATATATGATTAAAAGCTGTATTTATAAAGTTAGCGTGATCAAAACAGATTTAACAGGGGTGTGCAATCCTATTTACCAATTATGGTAGTTCTATGTACGCTCATCTTGCCTAGAAATTTATAATTTTCAATGGATTAAAAAAACTTGAAAAAATCTATCGATTTATTGTCAGAAGCATGGCTATGTGCATCCTTTCTTCGACATGGGAAAAAAAATATTTTTTCAAGTGGTCATTTACATCTCGTGTATAGAAAGGTAGGTTTAAAAATTATAGAAGCTGTGCGGTACAGTAATATCTAAACATGCACCATTGCATTTTACATGGTAGGGATAGGAAGTAACTGAATTCTACCAACAACCCCGTAAACAGAGAAACGCAAGCCCTCTGAAATGTTTGAGACGTTTAAGCTCTTGAAAAAAAAAAAAATTATTCACAAAACTTAATTTAGAACTTCCGATACTTAACGGGTTATATAAAAATATACCAATTACGTTTAAAAAAGTAAAAAGCATTAATCGTCATTAGGAGCGAATTTTATATAGAAGGCTGCTTTAAAAAACTGAATTTAATTTTTTTTCACATTTCCAATTAATTTGATCTCATTATCAACCTTCACAGCTGTTTAACTGACTGGATTCATTTATTTGAAATCGGCTTATAAAACTCATCCAACTGATTTGGAGGTGCACTTTTTACAATTTTATTCGGGCCCCCTTGAGAACGCTATTTGACAAAAGCATTGTTGTAGAAAATTAGAGCGGGATCTCGAATCGAATACGAAATCCATTTCTGCTCCCGGACCTCCCAAGTGCCCGGATGTCTGCCCAGTGTCTGAGAATTATCGGTTGCAGCCTGCCAAACTAAGCCTCCTTCTGACGTCCCCCGGCCAGGTCTTCATATTGATATGTCTTCTACTTTTAAAAGTCGATGGGCTAATGGTATATGTCGGTGTTATTTTTCGTGAATATAGCTAGGTATAGTTATTGTAAGCCTTGGAAGGACTGTGTTGTGTCACGGCTTGGGAGTGTTGGTACTCATTATAGTAGGTCCTGGGTTCTAGTCTTGGTTTCTAAGTGTTTGTCTCGGGTCGAAGTACACGTTATAGGACGTGTTGTGTGTTAAAGTACACTTGGGACGTTTAGTGTCTAGGTACATATGGGGCATTGAATGTGTGTTTAGGTACGCATGTGACGTTGAATATGTGTTTACGCATGTGAAGTTTAGTGTGTCTAGGTACACGTTAAGGGACGTCTTCTATGTCCATGTCCACGCTATGTGGCGTCTGGTGTGTCTAGGTACCTACCACGTGACGTCCATGTCATGGGTTCTCGTTATGTTTCGTCTAGGGTATCTACTCATTATTGGACGTCTTGAAGTTCTAGGTACGCCTTATGTGACGTCTTTAGTGTCTGGGTAGATATTATGTGACGTCTTGGGTTTTTAGGTACACCTTATGGGATATTATGTATGTTCAAGCAGTCACTATGGTACTTTTTCTTGAGAGGTTTTGGTTTTAATCCTCGATTGTACAGTAGTTGAACTCGCGCTTCTTTGGCTAGGTATTGCACGCGCTACAGCTTGGCCCTCACACTATCCGACATCTCATCATCAACTCCCTTCCACCTCTGCCCCCACCCCAACAGCACAAACATTTATTTCCGCCTATGACGTCCCAGTTCTCGCAGAAAGTACTTTCTTCGGTCACTGATGTGCCTGGTTTGACCTACGGTCAAGTCTAAGTTGGTTTCACTTTTAGGGAAAGCCATCATACTTTTTTTTTTGTTAGTTAAAAATATATATAGATCCATAGCTTTATTTGTATGCTTTGCATTTTTAACTGGTTAAAAAACCGCACTGACTTGAACGTAGTATTTTATGTTGTTATACGTGGCTGGACTGATATTGTGTTAGCATAGTTGAATTAAATAAATATGAAGAATACGCTCGGTTAGTTATGCTTTTGATGTTTCCCTGCTGTGATAGTGTTTTTGCTGTTTTTGTATTACATCAAATTACTGCTGGCAGGTGGAAATTTTTTGCTTACATAAATATAAGCAACAATTCTATGTGTAATCATTCTAGTCATTGGCTTACACTATTTATGTAATTCACTGATTGCCAAATTCTTTTGTGCAGAAAACTGTGGGCTCTAGGATTGAAAATAAATCCGTTTAAAGTGTATCTCGGTCTTCCTCTCCGTTCTACATTCCCAATTTGATTTGGGTCTATAACCAAGCCTGACGGCAGTTGAGTTTTGACCTTATAGATGTTATCCGACCCGCTGGAAGCTATTACGATATTGGTATCGTCTTACACACAGCTGGGATATCTGGGTCAAGGGTTCTCACGTTTTTGTTTTCCTGCTTGTCACTATAGCAACGTTAATATTTTTCATGTGTTTACTAGCCCTTCCGCTGTATTGAAGCTGTATATATTTTCAGTTCTATTTTCAGTCTAGGCCATTTCCGGCTTCTATTAGCAGCCTGTAATATATTGGCTACAAGACATCACGTCATGTTGTGGCTTCAATCATAGTCTTAACGTGCACGCTGTGTTAGTGATATTTGTCCTCACATTGATTTTCATATTTGTGTTGGGTATTTATTATGTAAGAACTTATTTAATCCTTATTTCAAAACGGGTTTCCTTATATTATTTGTTTGACATTCATTTTAGTTGTTCTTGTTAATTCAAGATATTTTTTCTTCATATTTTCTTCTGTAACGTTGCCTTGTTCCTACTTTATTCCTGTTTGGTTTAACCATGTAGCTTCCCACCTTTCCCATTGTTCTATCATTGCTCTAGCGACGTATCTAATTTAAGTCCCACCAACCTGCCGGTGACATTATGTAAAGCGTTTGTCCCTTGTGTAACCCTAAACCACATAAATGGCCATAGACGGCAATTTCACAAAAGGCAACTTGGTGCAAATCAGTCTCGTTAAACACACGACTCCATTGGTTTATACCCTCCTCCAGCCCTGATGAATGGGTTTTCCCCCAGCCCCCCCCCCCCCCCCCCCCCCACCTAGAGAATCGGGTTATTCCCAAAACCCTTGAAACTTTGCTACTGAACGTTAGATGATAAATACTTGTTACTTGATCTCAGGAGCGGCTTAGAGTTTAGTTGTTCGCTGTTTGTTTTGTGAAGATTTAAATACAACAAGTTAATTAAAAAGTCTAGTGACATTTAAGCGCAATTTCCTTATGTTATCTAAAAATAGCTCTGTCGTAGCGTAAATCAAGAGCAGGGTTAGTAAAACCATTGGTTAGTTATTAAAACGTTTTTTATTAATTTTTTTTTCAGTATTTTACATGTTTTATTTACAATAGAGTTACATGACTAAAAACCATTGCGCGCCTACTGAACGTGATGACGCAGCCATTGAACGTGATGGCGCAGCTATTGAACGTGATGACGCGTGTGGTGTGGTTGGATAAATATGCCTACTAATTCGGTCCAAATTTTAATTAATTCAAAAAATTTTTTGTGACCGAACGAAAGGATATTTTTGAAAACTTTCTTCGGCAATATTGTTCTAAATTATGGCAGGAATCGATTGGTACATGTTTCAAGTCGCTAAGTGGTCTGGTTGCCGAGATATGGGCCAAAAACTGCTTTTTTTCGAGGTTGTTTGGCTTTTCCGGGAAATCCATGAAAGAAACCCGGAATTTTTATGGCCTATGTTCATCCTCATAACTTGCTTAACATAATTGCTTTTGGAACTAGTCATCGATATTGCTTCGTTGAGGAGGAGATACGACTTAAAGCTGCGGACACACATCCATCCATCCATCCATCCATCCATCCATCCATTCATTCATTCATACATTCATACATCCAGAAATGACGGGTTAATAAACGCAATTCTCCAGAATGGAAATTGCGCTAAAAAATGCGTTCTCAGACCTACCCCAAACATGTAGTAAATATCGCTTCGGTCAGCTCTGTGTTTAACCTCAAGATTATGTGGTATATGTTAATTATGATGACGGGTAATTAAAAAAGCCTTTGTAATCTCATTAAAAAAATCATTCTCACATGTCCACCTTACACATCTCTGATGTCTCAGTCAGATTGTTGTTTGACATCACGTATACAATCATGCCTTTTAAAGCAACCCTTTTTAATTACACGACTTCTTGTTCAGTGCAATTGTTTTGCTTCATCTTTCGTTGTTTTTACTAGCGTGCATACAAATTTAATGCGGTTGTATACCCGAGAGTATTGAGCCACACTGTATCAGCATGGTATTGCTTTCAGCCGGCAGTTGGGGGGAGGGGATGAGATGGTGGTGAGATGACGGGAGGGGGGAATCTTTGAAGAAATGTACGCGTCTTCTGTCTGCCGACCTACTGGTTATAAAACACATCCATCTTCATAGTCTGTCCAGATAGTGTCACAGTAAAAGTTTGTTTCTGGGAGTTACGTGTGAGGTGGAGACGACACGACAAACATCGCCTCGCTCTTGTCTCGTTTTGTTAGCTCGACAAACTGCTCCTTTCAACTTGTACAGGGTTTTTTTTTTTTAAATAAAAGAGAAGCCTTTCTAGAGTTTTCAATTTTATTCCAGAAATGATATTTTTGTGTCTTCGATTTTAACAGTCGATCATCGAAACTAAAAAAAAAAAAATCATTATAAGTGTTATTTTTGTTTTTAAACAAGCAAAGATATTTTTTAAAGATTGAAAGATAACTTGCTCGTTTTTAAGGATAGAAATAGGAACACTTGTTATAAATATCTGTTTGGTATTTATAGACTTAAAAATGCTTGCAAATGATGCTTATTTCGTGACTGTATGAACAGTTAGTAACTTTATATACTTAGCACGTTAAATAACCTCTTTGTAACGTTTTAAGTGTTATACGGAAGCCTATAATCAGTGGCACAATATTAAGGCCACGAAAGTATTTTACCTTCCAAAAAAACACGAGATGTACATATTCTGGCTATGCTTGTTGGATGCCCTGGTCAAGTACTACCAAGTCCAGTCGTTTTATTTTTTTAATAATTTATATTGTGCCTATGATTAAAGTAATAGACTTTTGTCGATTCCCATCGGCTAACTTACAATTAGACTCCCTTTGATCAGAGAGTCGATGCAGGCTTGCCATCGTGGAAAACCCCATTCTTTCTGCTATCATTGTCACCGCTGGCTGGAGTACTGGCCCCTGGCTGGATTAGTCTTACTTGAGATGGCACAATAGTAGCTGCTTCATAGACCCATTTAATAGAATTCCCGGGACTGGTGAAAAGTTCGCATTTCTAAAATTAAGTTGTCTACTGTTTTTTTTTCATTTACTTACACAATTGGATAATTCCTATTCTTAATGTTGAAATTTACTTACCATAATTATAGTCTTCACATACATCGCTAAATGTAAATACATGAGTATTCACTAAAAGGTAAAGATTTCACATTACTAAGCATTACGGTTGACAGTATTGAGTGGAGTTTAACTTTGACCCATACTATCTATTACAGGTAGCTTTGCTATCAAACCCATGTTATACACTTAGGATTAAGGTTAATGGCTAGGTTTGGTATCGTTAATGGTGAACCCGATTTAAATCCCCGGATTACGTTAGTAATTTAATCACTCGTATGTAATAGGAATGCTTCACAGCTGTAGTTCATCATAGATTTACAGCTATTTCCCATAAATGTTATCTGTAAGACATTTTATAAGCAGTGTTTCTTTCATTTTTTCCGGGGGTGGGGTGCGGATCTTGGTTGAAATATGTATTTTCTATATAAATTATACAGTTTGTATTTCGTCCGGGGGTGCAGCTTACGTATTCCGGAGAGGAGGGGTGGCAGTGTCCCCTGAAGAGTTGCCTGAAAGAAATTATGTACATATGCCTTAGTGGAAAGATTGCATTTTTGAATTTAGTATACCTCTATTTCCTATACATAATGTCTTAGGATGATACATTTTTAAGCTTTAGTGGAAAATGTAGAATTTAATTTATTAGGATTTGATGTGAATAACCAGTGTAGTAGAATACTAGTAGTGTAGTAGAATACGAGCTTTATTGAGGGAGAAAACCCCGGCTTCTCGACCTGTTCACCGGCGACATTTATCTGAACAACTCTCGCCACTTCTCGCCGGTATTTGCATTGTGGGCCGTGAGGCTCTGCTAGATATGGCTGCATCGATCTCAGTCTAGCCCCCATTTATCCTCATACATTGACGCAGTATGTTCAAACAGTTCTAAGGAATCACCAGAGCCGACCTACGGCACGACCAGCATTAGTTAGACTCACTAGCGTCCTATCTTCCTGTGGTAGCTTACGCTCATTGCGGTTTAGTACTAGCGGGTAATTCATCACCTTATGACAGTTTACAAGGTTTGGTCATTAGGGGCACATCTACTTACAAATTCGACCATAGCTCGACATCTTTTTTTTATAATGGTAACTAATTTGTTTTATTATTAATATTAATGATTTAATTCCACCAGGTGCGTTTATTCCAGCTTCATTAGCCTATTGATGCGCACTTCCTTGGATGTAGAATTTAAATGTAATTGGCAAAGAGCGAATATATCCATTATATATATATATATATATATATATATATATATATATATATATATATATATATATATATATATATATATATATGGGGTCATCCATAAATGACGTCACACTCGTAGGGGGGAGGGGGGGTCCGTAATTTTGTGACGATGTGTGATGAGGGGGAGAGGGGGGGGGGGGGGGGGTCAGATGTTGCGACGTCACATTTTTGCATTATAAAAAAGCAATGTTAGAAAACGAATTTTAGACGTTATTTCGCGTTTTAGATAACTGTTTTAATAAATTGTAATAGTTAAGACAAGATTTTGGAAAAATATCAATGTTTAAAAAAAATTCAACTGCAATTTTGAGGGGGGTTGTAGGTTGAGGTGTGACGTCATTTTAGGGGGGGGGGTCTGGCTTTTTGTGACGAAGTGTGATGGAGGGGAGGGGGGGAGGTAAAAATCGTCAAAAAAAGCGTGACGTCATTTATGGATGACCCCTATATATATATATATATAAATTATCCTGTCGTGTTTAGCTTCTGTGCTCTAAGTCGCTAAGGTTTGAAATACACCTAAGCGATGTGGTATGTCCTCAATCTTAGAGGCCCGAGTTTTTTCCCCATAGTACAGTATCGAATACAGCTATAGGTGAGACGGGTCTTGTCCATATAAGCCCCGCCACTAATGCAAAAAGTGCGCGCGCGAAAATGTAAGCCCCGCCACTTTTTGCCAGTTCCAATTTAATGCACGCACACAACAATACGGGTTAAGGTTGGGGCTACAGTTAAAGGTACCGAAATACAGACCTTTTCATGCAAATTATTAAAGCCAGGTCCCAAATTAACCCTCAAAAGTACAATTTTCATATCCTCGTTTCGGAATCTTTTTTGGGTGTCGGTGGTTAACTTTTTGGTGGGACTTAATTGGACAAGATCCAGTAAAACAAGCAGTAATTGCCTTGGGCATTTTTCCACGTTGGTCGGTTGTTTTTGTCTGTGTCGACACTGTTTCAAGTAAGATGCAAAAAAATTAAAGCGAATTGAAACACAAGCGACCTTCAAGATGAAAGTTATCTACTAGTATGTGCATGCTACAAAACCCTTTAAACCCTTGATATTGTCTTTCGCTGCCGTCCTCCATTACCAAGCTGGGATTCCGGCAGTTAACTGACCAGGACCCCGTGTCCCTGATCCCAGCCCCGTATATCATGTTGCCTTGTTTTACATTCTGTGCAGTCCAATTCCCTCGAGGGGAATGCATTTCTCACATGAGCGGAGACAACTCAAAAAGATAACATCATATTTTCCCAATCCTCCTGCTGGCCTTATAAAAACTTGAAAAACAGAATTAATATCACTGACTGATCTCTTTCGATTTCCCAGCATTCGTCCGAAAATAATTTTTTTTGGAAAATCTAACCTTCTGTCTTGTATACACACCCCCTACTGTTTTGACCGATTGCTATGAACTGGTGGAGGGAATAACGGTCGACCCCAGATAAATAAAAGCAAACATCGTTCCTGTCCTGCCCAGTTTGCCCTAAGAGGCCATCTCGCTCTAAACCCGGAAACCGTAAATGAAGGAGCAAATAAAAGGCGAAGTGTGCCCTGCATTGCTGCTGGAGATTGCCGTCTTTCTGACGCTTTCTTATTCTCTACATGTTTGTTAGGCGTCTGTGTGCTGGCACTTCTTTTGGGAAAAAATAGTCGTGTGTTTCTTTACTAAACACACTTGATGTTTGAATATGTCTGATTTTATTGAATTTGTTTTTTTCAAATACTTGAGTTTGATGAGCTTAGTCCGAATTTTTAAAATGAAATTTAAAAAAAGTTTTGTTGAAGAAATTTTGTTCAACTATTTTTTAATATAAAATTTGGTGATATAGTATTGCGTGTAAACAAGTAAACAATGTATCAGTTCATTCATGCATGCAATCTTGCAAGAGATGTACTGAATAAGAGAGAGAAAGAGAGAGAGAGAGAGAGAGAGAGAGAGAGAGAGAGAGAAAAGAGGGACAGAGTGATGGCCGGAGAATTTCTTGCTGCCCTGAGAGATGAAAATGTATTTTGCTTGTCAGAATAACGGAGTGGTTTGTTCATTAAAGCCAGCACCCCCACCCCCCTTTACCCTCAGCTGGGACCTGATGTGATTTCACGGCGTCACAAATCAGAAGATTGCTCCAAATTGGGGCTCATCTCCCTGCCGGAGCTGCCGATAACTTGACCCCAACCAATTACTGCTCATAAATTCCCACTCGCGGCGTCCTCCTAAGGTCTTAGGACTGTCAAATTTTTAACCGTTTCAAAACTCCATTTATCCATGATGCATTAGCAAAGGGTCATACGATTTCTATATTATCGTGTTTCTTGGTATTCAAACAATCTTTTTTGCGTATTTTCTCAAGTCCTTTCACCGATTGTTTTGAGAATTTATAAACTTTTTCTTAGTACAGTTACATTGTTAGGCTCATCTTTGATATATATGCGCCTGCAAGAACTATACATCTGTAACACATATGGTTACCAACCAAGGGGATTAAGAATAACGTTTTAATTCATTGGGTTGCGGCCCCTGTGGGACCGCAACTGAACGGTTGATGTAGTTGTTTTGCATGCTCTGATATGAGCGATTTTACCTGTGTCCCATGTCATGTGACATGAGATTATGGGTAGTTCGTGCCTAGCCGTGTCAGAGACCCAAGGCTGCTGTCTGTAGACACGGTGGGTGACGGTACCTAGAGGTAGACATAGACATAACAATGTAGACCTAATGAAGGTAATGTGGTTATATAAATTATGTTTATTGTTAGAATACTTATTGGTACTTGTTGGCAGTACTGTGTACTGGCCGCAACATATTTTATTGCACCCGTGTATGTTTGTAGCCTACACGTGGTATTATCATTGATGTAACTTTTTGTTTACGTTTGTTTTAGGGCTACGGTTTTTCTTCTTTTTGTTTTGTTTCATTATTCATCTCTAATCGTCGTACTACTGTTGTTCTACATCGCCGTCATGCCTCGATGTACTGTTGAATAAAGTCAATTAGTGGACAACAGCGTCGCTTTGAGTGTGTCCTAAATCTCAGGGTCAGCCCGTCTTAACCACAACACTTCAGTGGGTAAAAGCATCCCCACTGAGTGAGGGTTACACATCCATATCACCTTTAAGCGAGCTTTCTCCTAATTGGTAATCCATTCTAGTGTCCTCCTCCAAGTTAATACTCAATGTTCCTTCCACTAACATGGTACTTTTAATTACACCCTTAGCCTCCTGTGTGAAAAACTATCTTGCTCTCTTGAAAACAGGGTAGCAAGCTAAGTTTTCCTGTATAATTACTCCATCAGATCGTTGGTAGCTCCAATGTTATATTCCTTCGCTGTTATACGAATGCAGTGTCTCAGATCTAGTTTTAAATCTCTTCTTTGCACATTTTTGCACAAAGTTATTGTTAAATGTATAGCAGGTTAGTTTTTTTAATGCATCAGTGCTTATATGGGCACAATTTGTCACTACTATATTCAGCAAAACTGTAGGACGGGAAGTAAACATAGTCCGTCTCATTGGTCAATAGCGTTTTCCCGTCCAAAACAGGTTTAAACTTTCTTGTGAAACTAAATAAGTGTAATTTCACACCCGATTTGAGTAGATCTTCCCTACCTCGTGAATGAATGGTTGTCTGTAATCTACAGCCGGTGTCCGCCTGTAGAAAATCGATTCCAGCACCATCGGCCGGATAAGGGGAGTTGACTCCGTCAAAGTTTAGGGACACCGGTTATACTGACATAGTGGCTTGAGCTCTCTGTTGACTTACTCGGATTGGCGGGAAGTAATCGTTTGCACAGAGGCACTTCGTTTTGATAACATCTCAAATATTTTTTACATTTTTTTTAACCCCATTGATGTAGTTTGGTCTAGCATGACATGTGTACACATAAATATACACGTGGGAGGGAGGGCGAGGACTTTGTTTCTCCGGGAATACGATATATGTACACGGGCATGTTCTCACGCAAGCACAGGCCTAAAGATGTATCAAGTTCATTCTCGCCCTGTTTGTTTAGCTTTCATATCCAGCGTTGTTTTTATTATTTAGACTGAAACTAGAGAAATTCCAAGATACACGTTCATCGTTGCTACACACGAGGATAGATTTGAACGTTTCCCAGAAGAAATGTTCTTTCATGTTGTTGTTTTCTTCTCTAAACTTTTTTTTTTCTTCTTTCCGTATTGTGAGCTGAACCTAAATCTCAGCCGTATTAGTCCTACACACTCAAGATTAAATTGTGTGCTAAAACCTGTCCCTGTACATTTGATTAAACTCTAGGCAAGCAGTAAAATATACCGAGTAAATTAAAGACAAAAAAAAAGATTTATGTGAGGGCTGGTCAAGAAACAAGTTAATGGTGATTAGTTTTTTTTTTACTAAATGTACTTGTGTGGAACAACATTACATCAGTACTGTTAAAAGGGAGACTACTTATGAAATTCAATCATATTAGAGATAGAATCAAATATAAGGCATGGCAATTTTTGCATTCTTTCTCTGTTAACAAAAAACCCTTAATCTTGTTGTTACAAATAATATTCACACTGTCTTCTAATAATTTCTTATTGTTTTGAACTATATTATCTCATTGTTTAAAATAATATTCACACTGTCTTCTAATAATTTCTTATTGTTTTGAAATTACACACTATCGCCACCCTCTAGTGAGATCTATCTGTTGATCAGGTAAAAAGAAACCATCCCCACAGCTTCTGGGACTTGTGTCCATATTTTTATCTGAGGTCACTGAGCTGCTCCCTCAGCTGATTGGGAGTTTGGGAGAAAACATCTTTTTAGATCTATATAAGGTAGGTTGTCTCACATTTAGTTTTAATTTGTCCAACAAAATACATATGAATAATACAAGCCCATTAACAGAGTATTCATCTGATATATTTAATCTTTATTCATCTAATCAGTCGGCACAAAATTGTAATTAAAACTTTAAAAACAAATGTCATTGCTTTAAACAATAAAAATAAAACACCTATTTTTTCTAGACACCATTTAACCTGTTGTGGCTTGTAAGGCTAGCAGACACAACACTGTCATGGCCAGATATTCACAAGGACATCTACACTGCCCATTTGGCTCTACACTGGCAGTGGACTGGGGAGAAACTAAGCTTCTTGACGGAAGGGAATCACAAGTAGGAGAAATTTGCATTGCTCATCAGTTTTATTGCTTGTTTTTTTTTACTCACGATTTATGCTTTGATAAAAGTAATAAAAATGTACACAGGGTAGTTCAATTTTCACAGAGTTGAAACAATCCGGTCTTCTTCAATTAAATATTGACTGCCTACATTTTGTTCTTTTGAAACTGGCTCAGATTACGCTGAATTCATGTGTCTGAGGCAGTGGTTTTTTAACCTTTTTGGAGGTACCGAACTCAACCAGTTTCATATGAGCATTCACATAACCCTTCTTAATAGCTCTATAATCAGTACTGATGAAATTTGATTGTAAATCATATGCATTGGGTGTGTCTTGACCTCTGCTGAACCCCTAAGGCTGAGGGACCAAACCTCTTGGGTTTCGATCAAATACAGGTTAAGAACCACTGGTCTAATCACATTATAAACAAAAAACTATGACAATAAAAAGTTGTGATCTCTTAAAGTTCACTAAAAGAATTCTAATTAAAGCATGAAAAAGCTTTTTTAGCCTCTTAATTTTTGTTTAAATTTCAGTGAATTTATTAATGTGTATCATTCATTTAAACACCAGATCAATGATATTTTCATTATATTTTCTGATTCTCCCCAGTGAAAACCCCAAACTAGACATGGTCGTTCAAGAACTGAAAAGACATCTAGGAGGAGGAGACCACTCTGCCAAACAGTTCTCCAAATTCTGGTCATCCTTTGGCCACCCAAAACCTTTTGTGGACAGGAAAGAAGCTGAGCTGTGCATGCTGTTGAACAAAGTTGTCTGGGCTTTAAACCTAAACCAGACTGATTCACTGGAGGTCCTGCAGAAAAAGGTCAGAGTGCTGACTGCATCAGCTGTGACTAGCCAGGTATGGGAGATAATCACAAGTGTAGAGCAAGGGGACTTAACACATGTTGAAGCAGGTAAAGTTTTCAATGTTATTGATTTTTACTTTTAAACAGTATCAAATGCATTGTGCATTGTCAAATTTTATTAACGATTTTATTTATATTGGACTTGAAAATTCGTTAAAATTATAAATACAATAACATATTTTTTAATTTAAAAAAAATAAATGAAGAATTAAATAATTGACTCATATGTTAAATTTTTTATTAGCATGTTGAAACAAAACTATTTTCTATACCAGCACTGCAAGTTGTAGTCTCAGTACTGTCACAGAGTGGAATTTCTCTCCAAACTGGCGCCAAACAGAATAGTGAACCTGTTCAAAGAACAATAACTCTAGCTGATCAAGCTGATAGAATCAAGCCATTTAAGTTTGTGACATTATGGCCCTTGTTTGAACACATGTCCCTCCTGACACAGTTCACTTTGGATGTAAAATCATTGATGGGAGCCCAGATTTCATCAGACTGCCTTCAGCTTGTCAGCAAATCATCAACAGCTGCCTGCATGGGCTATGTCTTATCCCACACACCCAATGTGGTTACACCCAGCTCTCACTGTGTAAGTGCTCCACTATAGCTTGCATCTTCATGAAATTTACACAATAATTTTATACACATGTATACCTTTTTGAGGAATTGTGAAAGTTAGATATGGCTTGATGTAATGTTCATCTATTTTTAGGGCATACTTTCTAGACTGTGGGAATCACAGATTAGCCGCAACTACCACACGTGGCTGGCGTGGCCAGTGGATGAAGAGTTTGCCTTAAGAGAAGAAATTTTGGTAAATATATCTTTTTGACCAGTCAATTTATTCTACTTTTGTGCATAACTTTCTTGGCATTTTATTAAACGCCCTTCAGTAGCATTATGTTTTAAAAACATTCTTACAGATAAAAATAAATGTTTTTGTTAATTAAGTTATTCCACTGAAATTTTCCATCTCCATAAAAAGTTATAGATCTTGTAACCATTTTATATTTCAATTTAGAATATTCATTTTCTTTAAATTTCCTCTTGTTATGTTAATGATTAAAAATTTTAATAATGCTATAATAAGTTCACCTTCCTACAGCTTTGCATCTAATGAACATATTCTATTGGTTTATTCCTGCAGGGTCCAGCCATGCTGCACCATTCTCCCATGTCAAGGTTTGCCATGCAGGTGTTGTCCAGTGGCTCCAACACTGACCTGCTGCCCTTGCATGTGACTCTGGGTGGACTGGAGGAACAGACCCAGCAGGTGGCGTTGGTGTCCAGACATGTCTGGTGTCACTGTGCGACACTGGCCAGTCAGGAATTTGATCCAAGGTTAATCTACTCACATTTTTTTCTCATATGTAATTGATAATAAACTTTTATAATTAAAACAATAATGTGTGAAAAGTTTTTGCCTTATAAAGCAATTTTAGAATTGTTTTCGATCCATTACTAGAACACTATTACATGTTATTTTGCGTTCACCATGTTATATGTTCCCAACTATAAGCAATTTTTAATGACTAATTATTTAACCTTATGTGATCTTCCAAATTTAAGTTTTAATACTTAATTGGTATAGCAGTTTTTAAAAATTATCATTTCAATTACTAATCGGGGTCGGCGTGGTCGAGTCGGTAAAGCTCATGGTTGCTAAACCGAAAAGACTCGAGTTCGAACCCTCGGGCAGATGAGGCTCGTTAGCTGGGGACAGCCACTCTTCTAGGAGAGACTACTCCAAAATTAAACAACTGCTGCCTTGTAGTTAGTTCTTGGTTGGACAAAGGCTATGGAAGCAATTCCAAAAAGAAAAGCAGGCTGAAATCGGAGTCAATGGCCTCAATGGCGAATAACCAGTTGACACGTAACGCTTAATTGTGTTTGAGGTGTGGTCGAGTCGGCAAAAAGCTCATGGTTGATAAATTCGAACAAAGTCTTGAGTTCAAACCCACTGGCAGATAAATCTCGTTCCACTTCAACACTAATAATTAAGAACGAAGAAGAAGAAAGAAAGAATTACTAATCAGCAAGTTCATATGTACTTAGTGAGGGTGTGTCAGTTTATTAATTACCTTTACAGTAATGGCTGAACTCTTTATTTGCCATCCCCAGATATCTAGAGCAACAACTACTTTGGCATGCCTTTATCAAACTTGTCAGAACCCTTGAGACATTATTACCAGAGAGTACACAGCCAGATTGGTCTGAGGTAGTGATGAAGCTACAGACCTCTGATGACAACAAACCCCTAGTCCTGGAACATCTACTCCAGCTCCTTAACTCAGGTGGTCACAACTTATCTGCTGAGGTGACAAGAGAAATACATCACTGCGTTGGCTCAGTGAGGGATGTGTTAGGCTTGACAGAAAACCCATCTGCTGTTGGCCGTGGGTTAGTTTCCGTAGGGATTGTTCTAGTACACTTGCTATCACCCAAAGGACCTGTTGACCCCATTGAAAAAGCTTGTCTGAAACTGAAGCATTTCACTCAGGAGGTAACTACCTTGCTTGGTATATTTTTTTGTAATTCAAAAATTGTATATGATAACTATTCTCTCTTCAAATGAAAATAATTGCTATGAGGTTAGGAATTTATTTTTCAACATTAAAAAAGTATTTGATAAAAATGCTACTCTTAACATAACCCAAGCCCCAAAGCTAATCTTAACTCTAACAGTAATACAGAAAGAAAATTCTTCTTAATCATCATCATCATTTTTTCCCGTTGGTGCCCAAGACACAAATAGCTGAAGTAGAGTTCATCTGTTTCACTGACTTCAGCATACACTGGGATAATGTGGTCAGCATTATGCCCGGCCGCCTTTTTTACCTATTAGTTTTATTAGAACCCAACAATAAATCTGCATAGAGCAGAGGCCAAAAGTTAGAAATATTTGCTTGTATTTTCTGAGATTTTTAAATTAAATTTACTAACGCAAAATTCTCACTATCTGCAATTCTGTTTTTTAATAGAACAAAGCAATAGAAGCAGAACTTAAGGTATGGAACATTCACCTTGAAGCCTCCACAGGTGTGGGGATAAGTGCTACACCCACAGAGCACCTACACCCCAGGGTGGTCACACTTTTACAGAGACAAGACAGCCTGAAGGCTAAAATAGTTAAATTAGAGAAGTTTTCAGCCTACAGACCTGATCAGATGCAGGTGAATACTGGATTTTGAATATATAATACTGAATATCTTAACAATTTTTATATAAGGTGTATTCATCATATGCATTTAAGATTAGAAATGTTAAAAATATAGTGCTTCCCACTTTTTTATAATCTTTTATCCTATTTTGTGTGTGTGTGTGTGTGTGTGTCATTCATGTCCAGACAGTTTTATCTGAAGAAACTTTTTATGCAGTCTTTTTTATCAAAGCTTATCTTAAAAAATTATTTATTAAACTGTATAAGATTTTTTTATGCCCAGTGTCCTGTCTAATTTCATTAAAACAGTATATATCCTTTTAGTTGAGACTAAGTCAGTGTACACCTGCATTGTTATTCTCAACAGTACACCCAGTTGTGCCAGGCTATAAACAGATTTCTGGAGAACACCTGTTCCGCCCACAAGGTGTCAGATCTGCTGAACAAGATGAACCTGGTCCTGTCCAGAGAAGAGAGTGACGCCCAGGTGACAGGTTGTTTGAGGGAGGAGAGAGTTTGGCAGGACACAACCTCAAGGTTCATCAGCCAGCTACAGCACACCTTTGAGTGTTATAGAGACATTGTCGTACCTTTTGTCAATGCTCTCTACAAGGTTGGTTCTTAAAAATTATTACTCAGTGAGTGTTATGCCGTCAGTTACTTACACAAGATGTTCAATTAGAAGCTGACTGACAGTGTAAATAATGGTTTTTATTATTACTGAGTAAGTGTTATGCCAGCATGTTACCTTACATACCTAAGATGTGCAGTTTTTTGTTAGTACTGTCAGGTTAAATAGTGATTTTTTTTTTACAGGTTAAACTTGGACTCAGGCTTTTGGCTGTGAATGTTGAACATGCTTTGAATAAGCACAAGGTATAGTAGTGTTAGTCTTTCAGATTTTTTTATTCTATCTGTTTTTACGCATCGCCTCAGCTCCCTAAAGTTTTGTTCATTCATCTTGAGCACAAGACAGCAACATTTACCCAATTAAAAAAAAAACCCAGGGACTTTTCACAGCACCCCCACCCCACAACTACTTTTTAATCTGTAAGGTCCAGAATGATGACTTAACTATTATATTTTGATTTTTCATCAAATTGAAACAACTTTTTTAACACTGTTTACAATACATGTAATAATTTGTGGTGATGATGAGAAACCCTGTGGTTTTTTGTTTACTATATAAGTACTTATACTATTGATCATTTACTGCTTAGAGAAATCAACAAGATAAAAAAAAAAACCTGTTTAACACTGTTTTTCTTCTTTACCAGGTTTGGTGCACCAAGAAAGTAGAATCGGTGGTAAAAACCCTGTGCACATTCCCCTCAGTCAATCAGTCACTGCCAGATCTGCTAACCTTGGCTAATCATCTGGCCATCATGACATCTTATGACAGCATCCCCACTACATTACAGCTGGCATCAAAGGATCCTTCATCTGCTAAAAACCACACCCAAGGTGTCAAATCTAGGTAGGGTTTCAAAATTTAACTCAAGTCTTTAATAAAAGAAATTCTTGTAATTATTTAATTTATAATTCTCGAATGCAGTTTCTGGATTGTGGAGTTGAGACATTTCTTGCCTTTATAATTAGAATTCTAAGAGAGGTTTCAGATTTGTAACATCCATATTAGTTAATTTATACAATTTATTACATTTAAAAAATAATTATCTATTTCCTTTAGATTACTATAAGTTTACTGTAACTATTTATCAGGTTGCTTGTGTGTGCCTTGCTTCTGATGAAGGCACACAGTTACTGCACCAGACAGATAGACGGCAGTCTAATCTCTACCATATCTCACATCCTGGGACTGTTTGCTGCTGCTTGGGCAGAGCAGGAGGAGCGCAGGAGACAGAAGGAGGAAGAAGAGGCAGCACTTTACAAGTATAAAGACCAGATACACGGGGATGAGAGATCTGAGAAGGAAAAGGATGAAGCAGACTTTCAGGCAGCTTATCCATCTTTTGCTAAGGCAAGTTACATCTTGAGCTGTAGAACTTTTAAAATTTTTGTAGTATTGTTTCTAAGATTATAAGATTAAGTTTCTATCTTTTGCTTTGTTTCTACTTTTTAGTATAACTTCAAAGATAATGTTTAACATTTGTTACAACCATTTGTATATCTACAAATGTCAAAATTACTGTGTCTGAGTACATTACACATAGACATAAAACTATTTTGTTTTCAAAATTTAAACCTTTTATCTATGGGATTTTTTTTTTACATTACTGTAGAAATATAGTCTGTTGTTTATTTCTTAGTTTATTTAGTGAATATTGCATTTTAACTTCAGCTATATAAATTATAAAATTTTTCCTTACTCTGCCCATTTGCCAAGACTGGTATAACAACCAATAGTAAGTTACCTGTAATTGTTCCTGTTTTATATCAAATGACTGTTGTGAGAAGTAACTTGATGCCTGTGAATGACGACCCAGATTGTTGAATACAGTACGAAGCAAAATGCTTTAGCCACAGTAGGTCTGTTGTAACCTAAATATGTTGTAGTATAACATTATTGTTAATAAAATAATTTTTCTCTTTAGGACTTCATAGATGTGACTGGTGCTGATAGACTAGAGGATGTAGGGCTAGAGGCCACACATGAGACAGGTGTCAAACAAACATCACTAGAAGGCATCTCATTGGCTGAAATGGTGCAAGTGTGTGCTGCCCACAATGACATCCTCACAACAATGTCAACAGCTGATTGGCTAGAGAAAGTCCCATGTGATGGCTCTGTCATTTCAGATGTTCTCACCTCATCACTCATGTCCTACCAAGTTGGAGCTGAGGTTGTGAAAAGTTCATTCACTACTTTGAGTAAGGAGAATATTCATTTTCTTTTCTTGTTGCAAACTTTTTATAAGAATAAATATTTTAAATCTTAAATAATTGAAAATAATTATAATTTCTATTCTCTTGTTATTTACTATTTAATCCTACTTCTTTTATTGTTAATTTTAATGTCTGATTACTTTTAAAAATATTAAGCAGTAAAGGTGCAGGGTCTGATATAATTATTGTTAGAACCTGCTTAAAATCAAATACTGCAACAGTAAACTTTGTCTCTTTTAACCCTTGAACCTACTGTATGGTTCCAAGGATACGCAAGACAAATACATGATGCATACACATTACCTAGTTTGTTTAGGACTTTAAATGGGAGTCACAGTGAAACAACTAATTTAAACCTAATGCTAAGAAATAATGTTATTATTTCTCACTTTGTGTCTTAACTGGAAAGTACTGAATCTAATTGCTAGTTTATCTAATGTCAGAATTATGAATTTTAATATTGTAAGAATTTCATTATAAATTTATACAGGTCCAGATATTGACAAAAGTATTCTGGGCAGTCACCTTCTTGTTGGAGGGTCAGTTCTACAGTATTTAGACACACAATCTTCAAGTCCAGTTTCACATGTAGGTCTAGTTTTCTCAACTAAAAACTAAAGCCATTCCAAAAACCATAACTGTTGTTATCAATGCTATCGTTTCATGTTTCATGGATACTGATACAGAAATCAAATGCCTAAAAACATTTATTTATTTGTTTTCTAGACACTGCTACAGAAATCTTATGCCAAAACCTACAACATTTACTATGATGCCAATGTTCCTGAGGTGATCAAATGCAAGCCTGTGATTGATAGCCTGCGCAGGAGGGTGGAAGAACTACAGAAGGAATGGCCAGACCACCCAACACTATTGCTGGTAGGTTTTATTTCACTGATGGATGTAGCAAAAAAAAAAGTGCTAAGATAGTTTTTGTTAAGTTTGTATCAAATGAAATGTGCTCTAATTTTTTATGAAATGATTCAGTTGAACCAGATCATGGACAGAATACTTACCTTTTCTGTGACCAGCCCTGTCATTAAGTTCTTGACTGGCCTGGAGCTACTGTTGCAAAAAGCCCAGGTAAAAAGCTATTTAGTTTTTACAATTTGGTCCCTCTATTAGCTATCAAGCTGTTATTCTCACTCAAGTTGTTCAACACATAAAATAGATCTTATTTTTAAGATGGATTTTAAAAAATCATTTTAGAACTAGAAGATATGACATAAATTTATTGTGCAATATTTATTTACAAAGTATGTTAAAGCAAAATTAGATTTTTTTATATAGTGACCTCAGTTTTATTACAATTTCAGCTTAAAATTTTTTAAGCACAACCTTAAATAAAAAATTAAGTTGATTATACTATTGTGGTATGAAGATTATAATTTACGATATTTTGTAAACTCAGTTGATTTTACAAAAGCTAGTGTATTTATAAGTTATCACTTTTGGCATATTTAGCAGTAAAAGTACAAGGTCTGATATTATTTTAAGAACCTGCTTAATATTGCAGACATGCCTTTCGTCCCGCCAAAATCGGAACCGTCCGGCTTTTTCACCTAAAAAAGTCATTTGTTCCGTCATTCGGATTTTGACTCAATTTGTTCCGATTTTAATTTTTAATTAATTATTTTTATTTTTTGACTTAGTAGTGTCCGCGCGTTTGTTCCTCCTTTTGGCTACAAATTCCTCTTTTTAGGCATGACTGTTCCTACTTTTGGCTGACAGGGGTAGGCATGTCTGATATTGAATACTGCAATAGTAAACTTTGCCTCTTCTAACCCTTGAACCCACAGTATGGTTCCAAGGATAAGCAAGACAAATACATTATATATATACACATAACCTAAATTAACCAGTGTTGTGATAGGATGTCACATGAAGATCTGTTTACTCTTGCAGGACTGGGAAAGTAATGCAGCATCTTTCGTGTCAATGTCAACACAACTTAGTGAGATTACTGCTGTTATTGTTGAATGGAGGAAACTGGAGTTAAGGTACATTTGTTTTGTTGCTTTTGTTAAAGAAATCTGTTTTTAACTTACTATTCTGTTTTTATATGTTGATTGTGAGATTATTTATAACTACTTATTATATTGGCATGATTATTAAAATAGCGTAATTGTTTTGTGAATTTCAAATTTAAAAAAAAAGTTGATTACTGTATTATCAAGTTGAGCATGTTTGTAAGCTGCAGTGTATTAGGTATCAAATGTAATTTATAGTTACAGTTGTATCACATAAGCTGCAACAGTAAACCTGTATCGATCCTTCAAGGTGTATTTGTTGACCTTTGAAGTTTGCACATCATGGACAATAATTATGTGTACACATTTAGGCAGAAATCTTTTTAAAAATTTCCTTTGTTTATGATTGTAGTTATCTGAGCCATGTTAAATCAGCTTTGTTTATATTTGTTTAGTTGCTGGAGCAGCTCACTAGACAGGGAGGAAGAAAAATGTAAAGAGAAAGCCAGCCATTGGTGGTTTCACTTGTACCAGATAGTGTCAGGTTCACTGGCTGAGGCATCTGACTCTAGTGCAAACACTGCTTCTGTGAGTAACTCAAATTGTTTATTTACTTTTATTATATTGGCATGTGTTTATTGGTGGGAAATAGTTTTTTACAGTGACAGTTTTAAGTATATTTAAAGTGTCAAACAAACTGTATTCCCTCTTGGACCTGAAAATAGGGATAGTGTGGTCATTCAAATGCCCAACCACCATCGCTTTCCCTAACTTAAGAGACTACCCTAACATGGATAGTCTCAGGGTCTTCTTATGGGTTCTAGTCAAGGAACAGAAATCAAGAAAAACTGATTAGTTGTTGTACTTTATGATGTGTGTGTTCTCAAACAGTTTGTGTTGGTTAAAACCAAACAATCCATTAACAATAAAAACAGAAAATAATAAAATAAAATAAAAATCTACTTTAAGTTATTATTTTATTGTATTTGTTGGTTAATTTAAAAAAAAAAAAAATTTATTGTTAAAATAGTTATATAATCGGCAGTTGATGCTTGTTTTAATTATCAAAACCATAACCTTACTCTAAATTTCTTTATATTAAGTATTGTTAAGCTTATATAACTAAATTGTATAAAAAATATTCTTTTGCTTTTCAGACCTTAGAGTTTGACACTCAGACTTCTCTGAAGAAATTTATGGAGAGCTCACCCATTGGAGAATATTCAGTTCGTCTTCAGATGTTGCTAGCTTTTCACTGTCAAGTGCTGCACACGGATAAAAGTCCAGCACAAAGTAAGCTCTAATATTGCTTTACAAAATGAACTTGGCCAATTTTGTGTGTTTACTGTGATAAAGGATTGCCTACCCTTAGAAAATTTTGTAATCTAGCATTTTGTGTTACAGAGAAACTTCTGCACATGCTGTGGAATGTTTACCAGTTTTATAAGCAGTACCAAAGTAACATTGAGGATGAAATTAAAAGACTCAGGAGTCCTATTGATAAACAACTAAAGGTAAAAAGAAAACCTTAGGGCTGAAAGTAATTAAGTCACAAAATAAATACTTTGAGAAAACTACTTGCACATTTAAAACAAAATATTCTATTTTATATGGTTGTTTTGAAGTATTAATATCTGCATAGATTAAGTCAAATCAAAGGATAAAAATTATTGCTCGGTTTGATTTTCTCTGAAGTGTGAGTCAAATACTTTAAGCAAATGCTCTTCAAGTGCTTTTAAGATTTTATATTTATATGTATATATTTATGTAAATGAAAATCTTTGTAAAATGAAACATTTCTAACAAGAATGTAACCATTTTGAAAACTTTATTTTAGGGTTTTGTGAAAATAGCAAGATGGAGTGATATGAACTACTGGGCCCTGAAAACATCGACAGAGAAAACTCACAGAACTGTGCACAAATACATCAAAGAATACCAGGTGATTTTTGAAAGCAGATTTTAAATATAGTAACATTTAAATTATTAATTCAAACTAATCATTTTTTTAAATCAGAGTTTTACATTGTGATGAAATTATTTTTCAGCACATCTTGAATCAGCCAGTCAAGAGCATACTTGGTGATAGGGGAGATGATCTTGTATCTTTAACTGTCAAGCAAACCTTAGGGTTTTCTCTACCTGACAAGTTGGATGGTTTCACTAAATATCTGTGTCAACAGCTCACATCTCACTCTGCTCCTGTAAGTAATGCAGTATGTCCACATTTAAAAACATTTCTTTGTTGATTCTTGTGGCAGATTTTAATAACATTTTTAATACCAAAAGATTAATTTTAATGACAGAGTAAAGCTTAAAAAAAAACAACTTATACTCACATATTAATCATCAGTGATAGTGTCTGTTGACAAGAAACCTTTTAATATCAGTTCTGTAAATGATTTATTTAATAGATTGACCTTCCATGAAGGTTTGAGTAGCTAATTTTCTATTGCTCATTCTGAATTTTTCAGTCAGCCTAAAAGTATTTAAATGATTTAAATGGTAAAATTACTCTCTGAATAGTGATAGTTTTATTTTTAACTCTACCCATGATTTAAGTTTGAGAAAAATTGTATATATACTAAGTGAGACATTTACACAAAACATTAGTTTGCTACTTTTAAAAGACAAATTAAACACTTTAGCTGGATTTCTTTTTTTAAACTTCCACAAAATAACTAGAAATAGTTAAAATCCCAAAATCAATGTCCCCTCCTCATTTATTTTGGTTAACTGGAAACATTTCATTGTGGAATCACAAGTTTGATTCATTTTTATTTTTCAGTTATGTCTCAAAGATATTTGTATCAAATCTTATTAAAAAATGTGTTTTTTTAACCATGATTTCAGAGAGTAGCCATGAATTTGCTTTTTTTTCCTTCATGTACATTCTCACCTGAAATAATGATTGTTTTTCACCAGTAAATTTTTTTTATTTCACAGAGTACTGTGACCTTTGTGGCATCTCCTGATATGACCAAAGACCTGCCTTTGCTACAACGTATCCCAACATTGTGTCGTAAGATGAAGAACCATCTCATGAAGTGTATTGCTGACTCTCATCATGCCAAAAATGTCCTGGTCTTTGATGGATTCACAGGTTGGTTTCTTTTTTTCTTCTTCATGCAAAATCCAATAAAAAATGGACTAAATCTTTTTAAAATATAGTTTAGCGAATCATTTTTAAAAGATTTAAATTTAGTAAAATCTGATGAGATTGTATATACCCTTGAATAAACAAATGTCATATTTTTTATAGGTGAACTAATACAAGAAATGCATGAGCTGCAGGCCTTACATGTTGATATGGTGAGTTTTGGTGGATGCTTGAAAATTTTAGTTGTTACGATACAGTTCTTATCTGCTTATGTTATGTAGTCTCTCACTTTCTCCTTCTTGTAAATAGTAAATAAAATTATTTTCTAATATTCTTCTCTGCTCTTTATATGCAGGCTTCTGACAAAGAAAAGCAGAAAACTGAAGCACGTTCCATTAACTTGAGAAAACGTAAAGGATTGTCAGAGCTCTACAAGTACCTTACACTTATAGGTAAGTTGTGTGAAATGATTCAGTTTAAAACACTATACTGTCACAGCACTAAAAACATCCTTATTTCTAGCTTACACTTGTGTGGGTGAGTTTAAAAAATTGTTCTACTTTAAACTTAATGTGCTAAAAACATTTTTTCTATCCCAGGTCTGTCCTATCGTAAAGGAGTAACTGGAAAGAAGACAGCTTTGCCTGATGCCTTAGAGTTACCACCATTGAACTTGAATGCACATCCATTGTGAGGGCTTTATTTAATGTTTAATTAGGTGCATCTATTGAGTGATTTATTTAATGTGTTTAATTATGTTCTGCATGTTGTTCAATAGCTTATTCTATTTATGTAATTTATTTTAATGATTACCATTGTTTGTCTAGGCTTCCAGTGACCACCCTGTGGTCAGGTTGTGAAAACTACTTCTATAGGTGCATCTCAAGACATGCTCAGTTCAGCTCAGCCATTGTGTCACCTTCTAAGGTAGGTCATTCTTGTTTTATTTCATTTTATACATCCATATTTTTTAATGATCATTTCCCCTATTTTATTTTTAAAAAATACAACTAGTATTTTATTCTTATTATTGATTTTTGTTTGTTTGTTAGTTGTTTTTTTTTTTAAAGATCAACTGACATTCAAAAATAACAAGACACTTCTAATAAAACTTGGATGATGACATTTGTATTGGTGAAGAAAAAAAAAATTAACTATTGTTTTAAAATATAACAACACATCTTCAAAAGAAAAATAATTTTAATAACTTTTTTTGTTACAGGAGCTGAGCATGTCTGATGTTGAAAGGTGCAGAGGTTTCATTGAGCACTTCTCTCAGTTGTATGTACAACAGAGAGCTAGGCTCACAGAATTCACTTCATGTTTCCTAACACTGAGGTAGGATGTTCTGTTCTGATTGTTAGGTATTGTATGTTGTCAGCAAACAAATAAAGATATTTACTGTAAACATTAAAAGTATCTAAAGAAATAAAGATAGTGATAAATGAATATTATTCATGACACAGTTTAAATGTGTAAAGTTTAGAACTTAAAGAGTATTCAAATTTTTATTTCTTAATCTCATTATTATACCTGTTATTTACTTTAACATTGCTATTGCTATTATAATTTTATTTATTTAAGAAAATGTTTTATATATTCTTTAGAAAATTACTCCAGTCACTGAAAACACTAGAAGAACTGTCAAGCTATAATCTACCACCACAGGATGAGTGTCACATATGGCTAGTAAGTATGGCAAGAAATTTTGGGATTTGCCTTAGTGTTGTAGACAGCTCACAATCCATGCATATCTGGCATGTTTAAAGTGACTTTTGGTCCAAACTGTATAGGCCTATATGCTATAGGAGTCTATCTATCTTTGAATATTTATCTTTGTTTAATTCTTTGTTTTTGCTAAAATGTAGTGTTTGGAAATTGTAGATTACTTTTCTTATAAAAAAAGTCCAATGAACTGTTATCAAATTTTGAAAAGAATTGTTATCAACCAATGACATAACTTTTATATCCAACAAAAAATCCAATATTCCTCAGGACAAAGTGAAGCAGTTAACAACAAAACTTTTTGAAGGCTTGACAGAGTTCTCTCTGCTACTAGAGTTGTGTCCCTCTCCCCACCAAAATCATTCCTTAGCTTCTGTCTACCCTTCCCCACTGACAGAGGACAGGCTGACTCCCTCTTCACTTTGGTGTAGGGGTGACCCTGAATGGACCCAGTACTATGGACTTACTCAGGTAATACTAGAACATTTTGTCCATAAAAAAATTAAAACAAATGCATCTCAGCTGTTTATTTTATTAAAAGTGACTGTATGAACTGAAATCAGTTTTTGTTCATTATACTAAAATAGATTTAGATAGTGGTAAAATGTTCCAATTTTAAAATATTTTCTTATATTTAGAAAATGCTTCAAGAGATAAAAGATGAACAGTCAAGTATTGACCATCTCTTAAGTAAAGCAGTACTTGGAAGGTTGGTGATTTTCTCTAGAAACAGTTATTACTATTTTTAAAATAAACATCACAACAGTTATTTCTTTTATATTGGGGAAAACATTTTTAAATCATCCTGTTTAATTTGGTTATGTTTCAGATTGTGTATTTGTTTATTCATTATTGAGATTCAAATGCATTAACTCATTGTAATGGATCATGATGTAAATAATTGTTTATCTGCTAGATGCACACCTATTATCTTATTATCTTACAGATTAGAGTATAATCATTTTATCCATTAGACCCTCATGCATTAATTTACTGTAGTTGACCAGGGTGTAAATAGTTTATCCACCAGCTCCTCATGCATTAACTCACTGTAGTTGATCAGGGTGTAAAAATTAATTATCCACTAGCTCCTGTATAACTCACTGTCCTACAGATCAGACATGGACTCCATCAGTAGAACTCTGGATGTCTACACCAGCTTCACCCAACAGTTTGAGCTGGTCACCTCCCAGTTCTCTGACCAGTCTGGCACCTCCAGCTGTCTGGTGTCCACCTTAGCATTCCTCACCTGTGAGATTTCAACCATAAAACAGGAGTTCAGCCCATGGCTGGCAGCGCTATCACCTGTGCCACCTGAGGTCCAGTCGGTTCAAGCCCAGCCTGACCTAACCCAGGTCACAGGGTTAAGCTTAAGGTCAGGTAAAATTTTACCACCATCCCACACAGCCACTGAAGTGACCGCCGCTCCTTGTGGGGACAAGTCGAAGCTGTTCTTGAAAGATGTCGAATCATTTGTGGAGGTCGTGCTACTCAGTGTCCAGACAGTGGTCAAGATGAAGGAAGAGGAAACAAAGAAAGCTCCAACTACCAAAGAGGATGATACAGACTCTGGTAAAATCATGTACTTGTTTTGTTAGTTAAACATGGATCATCTAAACTACATTACCAGTTGAATCAGCTATGGTAGCTTGTAAATATATCTACTATTTTATTCAACTGAAAGATTAAATCCTGCACCGATCCTCCATGGCGTATATGTTGGCCTTTGGAGTTTGCACCGCATGGACAGTTTGTTTTCTTTGTCTACTTTCATGTACATGTAATATTAAGCTATAATAAAGAATATAAGAAAGTTTATTAGTTACGATTCTACAGTTGAATTTACTATAGTTTAAATATATTATGTTATAATTCTGTGTTTTTTGTAAACAAAGAAATCAGTGTCACAGATTAGCAAGTGCTGGTTTGTTACACTCTTTATGTAGAACTTAAAACATGCCCAGCCTTAGGTCTTCTTGTAGCACATACCAAGTTCTCCTGACTTTGTTTTCCTTTATTTATTTCCTGACTTGTTATTGTTTACTCCACTTCTGTATACTGCCTTCAGTCCTTATTTCTGTGTTGTTTCCTGACTCTTAGCGCTTTTGTCAAGAATGAATTTTTTTTTATTACAGAAGAGCTGAAAGAATCTCATCTTACAAAGCATGTGCTAGACATAGAGAAAAACACCATGGATAAACTCAATTCTCCTAAAGTAATTATCAATATTTTTAAAGTTATTAATTTAAGAAGCCCTCATTTAATGCTCAATTAATACATTTCAATAAAATGTGCATAACACATAAACTAACAAATCTTTAAAACTATTTATACTGTTTAAAAATCTTTGTCATTATTTTGTGTATTACAGGTGGTAAACAAACTGGAAGAGCTGATAGCACACTTGAGCACCCTGTCCAGTGTGAAGACACCGAGCCAGTCAGAGAGCTGTGAGAACATCCCGCTGTGTGTCAGGTCACTTCTCCAGACCAAACCCCTGGTGCTAGCCTTCAGCTCCCTGGTGGAGAGTCAGCTGGGCAACTCTGTAGCAATACATCGCTCCATGGGCAAACTCTTGTCTGTCCTGCTGGCTGTGTTTGCTGAGATGGCTCAGAAGGTAGGGATTATCTTTTGTTCACACCTACATTTTAATGAAGAACATGTTTCTAGTCACTGACTTACAAAACTGTATTCCCCTTAGTAGAGATGGTGCTCTATTCATGTCATTGTTTAAAATGTAGTAAAGTTTGGCTTTTTTTTCTTTTCTCATTTGTGCCCAAGACACATTTTGCATATTTTCCCTAATGTGAGTAAGATACCCATCTGAACTCGAGACTTTGGGGTTAGAAGTCTAGTTCTCTACCGCTAGTCCACGCTGTCCCACAAAGTTTAGCTTTTAGTAAAGCCTTTAGGTCAAACGTTTTAATGAACCCAGATTTTTTATTTTTAAATTAGCGCAGCTATTCTCCTAAATTAAATCAATATTACATTTCTACAAAGTAATACAACATATAGACAGTTAAATTTTTATTAGCTCTTACTTTCAAATGATGCGAAAAATGTTTTTGAGTCAAAATTCTCAAATTACAGTTTAGAAAAACCCATGACTTAAATAAATCAACCATATGAGATTTATATGTGGTAATGAGGTAGACATTTAGAATAGCGTACCTTTTAAGCACTAGTTGTTTTCTCGACCTGTAAGTAACATTTTTTTCTCAGGGTTTCTGTATACCACCTGAGCTGAGTGAGGAGGTTGACGGAGAAGGTGCCACTGAGTTTAAAGACATTGAAGGGGGTGGTATAGGAGAAGGTCAAGGGGCAAAGGATGTCAGTGACCAGATTGAGTCAGAAGATCAGGTGAGATTCTATAAAATATCCAACAGGTGAGTTAGACATGTCAGTGACCAGATTGAGTCAGAAGATCAGGTGAGATTCTATAAAATATCCAACAGGTGAGTTAGACATGTCAGTGACCAGATTGAGTCAGAAGATCAGGTGAGATTCTATAAAATATCCAACAGGTGAGTTAGACATGTCAGGTGAGTTAGACATGTCAGTGATCAGATTGAGTCAGAAGATCAGGTGAGATTCTATAAAATATCCAACAGGTGAGTTAGACATGTCAGGTGAGTTAGACATGTCAGTGATCAGATTGAGTCAGAAGATCAGGTGAGATTCTATAAAATATCCAACAGGTGAGTTAGACATGTCAGTGACCAGATTGAGTCAGAAGATCAGGTGAGATTCTATAAAATATCCAACAGGTGAGTTAGACATGTCAGCATGGTAGACATGTCACATAAGACTATTAGACACATCATGGAACACTGTTAAACAAGTAAAGTGTCAGGTAAAACATTGAAGTTTGTGACAAATTGGTCAACTGACATAAGAATGTTTGATGTCAGATGTTGCTTGTCAGAGTAGCTTGTTATTTTGTGCTGCAACATTGTAGACAAGTTTTGTAAATTTACACCAAGATGTTACAGTATGTCTATAAAAGATGTAATTAAATGTTTCCTTGTTTATCCTAGCTGGAAGAAGCCAAAAGGCCAGGTCAGGAAGAGAAACCTGAAGAGTCCCAGGACCAACCAGACATTCCATCAGAGGACAATGCTATTGAAATGTCTGATGACTTTGATGGGAAACTCCACGACATGGACGGAGATGGTGAGCTGTTCATCTATATATTTACAGAAATTAACTCCATTTTAACTTGTAAATTTTGGCATTGATGTTATAAAATATGTTGAGTGCTTTCAAAAGGTTTAAAATTTCTTGTTGATAGAAAAAGATGAAGAGGAGGATGACAATGAAAAGGAAGAGGAAGACATGGATAAACAAATAGGTGATGCTGATGGAGAGGACAATGACAGGTTGGATGACAGGATGTGGGGAAGTGATGATGAAGAGGAGCCCGAAGAGAAAAAGGTAATTGATGAGACAAGTGCTAGAGGCTGTAGAGTTGTCTTTGAGTTTAGTTTATCAAGTTAAATGGATTTTCAGACTGCTCCTGTCAGTGAACTTGTTATTTACTAACTGTACATACAAAACTATTTTTAAAGATTAAAAAAAAAACTATTTAATTTGAATAACATTGAATTTTTAAAACGGTTGTCTAATTTCTATGTAATTAAATGCTATTTAATTATCTGATATAAAAGAAATGCAACCATTTACCATTAGGGGTATAATCAGTATGTAGCACCATGTTTTAAAATATCTTACCTTAGGCCTCTTAATACTTATAAAGGTTACATATTATAACCTTTTTGTTACCTGTGTTTATTCCACAAGGACACAGAAGAAGACCAAGGAAAAGGTGGTATGGACAAAGAAAAAGAGGAGATGGTAGCTAAAGATGACAGTAAGAGTTTTGATGAGGACAATGACAATAATCAACAACAACAAAAAGATGATAATAAAGAGAATGATCTTCCCATGGAAGATGATGTAAGAAAATATTTATGATATAAGAAATCATGTTATCTCCATTAAGTTATATCAAGCCTGTCTAATGGGTTTTATAAATTTACATAATCTGTCTAAAATCATAATGGTACAATCATGTCAGCATTTTAAGTAAGATTTCAAATTTTAGTTTTTGCTGCTTTATTGATAGAATTTGTATAAATTGTTATAATTTGACACTTTTATAATATTATATAATTTAATATATAAATAGTATCAATGATTTTCTCAAACCTAAGATTTTGGCATTGTTTGTCTATTAAATGTTTTGTTTTGTAAAGGAAAATTATGACGATAACCAAGTGAACCCACACAATACAGAAGAAGAAAAAGAAGCAGAGAATTTGGATATCCCAGATGACCTGAACTTAGATGATGGTGAAAAAAATGATAAAGGTTAGACCTATTAAGTATTATTATGCTAAATTTAAGTATTCCAGTTAAATCCATGCACCTATCTGTCTCACACAAGTGTCCTGATCAACTTCCTCCATTACCCTGCCCATCTACCATCCTCCGTGCCTGTACCAGTGTTAGACCTGTCCACGCTTTGATGTTATTTTTCCAGTGTTTTCTGTCCTTTTTTTGGTTGATGCTGTTCCTTTACTAGTACAAGTTACCTTATAGCATGTTTACAGCATCAGCACTCTCCATTTTAGAACAATTGTTCCGTCATTATCATTACCAATTAACCCTATTATCCTGTCATACGATGTATGCGAGAGTTAACCCTTTCTGACTTGGCAGTTCTTTGGGCAGGTAAAGAGTCCATCAAGAGAAAGTTTGTTCAGTACTACAACCAGTTGCTTTTATTTTCTCTAATGTAAGTCAGGTACCTGACAGAGCTAGGCAGAATTAGGGACGTCCTAACTCTAGACTTTTGAGCTAGCAGTCGCATGCACTACTGCCCTATCATACCAGTGCAAATTTATCAAGTAGTTTTTCACTTAGTTGATGCTTGATGTTGAAAACTGTAATTTTTCTGATACAGAAGAAGATATGGAAACAGACAACATGGAAGATAACCAGGATGATGATGAGGGGAAGACTACAGAAGAAACAGAGGAGCCAGAATCTAAAGAAACTGAGGACAATGTGGAAGAGATTAATGCTCAGGTTGGTATTAAGACAACATTTCTCACCAAAAATTTAAAATTGTTTGACAATGCAGTAAAAGGTGCAGGGCCTTAATTATTTACTGTTTTAAAAAATGATACTGCTATATTTAGTGCTGTCACTTATAACCCTTGACCTCTTGAAGGTCAAGGATAACATGCCAAAGACAAATTTTTTTCATACATTTTGTTTATACAAAACGTATTTTAAATATTTGTACATTCTTGATTATAAAGTACTTACACTACAATATTTGTTATTCCAGGATGAAAAACAACAGGGAGATAATGATGGTGGGGACGCTGAAGAGGCAGAGGATGAACAAAAAGTAGATCATCTGCAGGCAGAGGAGGAGAAAGAGAAAGCAGATGAAGGGGAGGGGACTGATGGAGAAACAGCTCCTGTAAGTTTTAAGGCTTTCACCAGTTACTGTGTTAAGTGTTAATGCTGTCCTATACATTAAGTAATTTAAATTACTTTAACAACCATATAATTGTTTCAAGCTTTACATTTTGTTTTTATAATAGCATTCTTTTTTTAAATATGCTTACAATAATGGAAAAATATTTTTGTCCCCAATGAAAGGATGAGGAAAAGCCCACCTCAGAGTTGAATAGAAACAGAGAGGAAAACAAGAGTGAGGATAAAGTGGATACTGTAGAGGACTCTAAGGAACCTTCAACACAATCTGAGGCTTCGGATAGCAAGCAGGGAGGTGTAGAACAGGAGGAAGTAACTGATAAACAGGATGAAAATAATGAAGTAAGCTTTTCCCCTTGTTTTTATCATTGTTACCTCCCCTTGTACACAAGATTGTTTTTTTTTTTTTTTTTTTTTTTTTAAACTTCCAATCAATTATAAGTTTAAGTATACTTATTTAATACATTATACCTATATTTTAAAAAAGAAAATCTATTTGTCCTGGGAAAAAATTTTGGCAACCAAAAATGTGTTGAGTCAAATTTTAAAAAAACTAGCAATATTGTGTATTTTTACAGTTAGATTTTCTTGCAATTTCTGATTTTCACCTGGAAAATTTAAAAAAAAAGTATAACTTATTTTATCAAAATTTGCTCAACATCCTGTTTCAAACATGGACAACATTTCTTTTTCAGGTGGTAATAACATGACCTTTAATTAGTGATTAATTTGCTTCAAGTAAAAAGTTGCATCATACTTAACTTGATTTTACTTTCTCTCAGAATGAAGGTGTGGGTGCATCAAATGCTGAAGATCAGGAAGGTCACATAGGGCAACAGTCTAATCAGTCCACAGATTCTCCCTTCCAACAACAGCAACAGAAAAAGGTAATCAGACATCCCATCACTCAATACTGAAGTCTTTAAAAAAAATCTCAGTTATTATAAAAAATCCTGCAGTGCAATACATTATTATATCAAGATAGTTTATTTTGCTGGTATTGCTGTTAGGACATATGGGTGACAATCAGGCTAGGTTAGGCTAACAATCAGGCTAGGTTAGGCTAACAATCAGGCTAGGTTAGGCTAACAATCAGGCTAGGTTAGGCTAACAATACTGACCAAAAATAGATCCTGATAGTCAATACATCCTTTGTTGGGATTTTAAGCTTCCTGTTACCAAACAATGACTGCACCTATCTGATACCATGGTGATATCTATCCCAGCACCAGAGGAACCCAGGCAAGTCAGACAGTGATAGATCCCTCGGCAGTCATGATAAGGACCACAGCCATCTCAAGACTAAAGAAAACTCCATCAAGAAGAGACAAGAGGCTGATGAAGACAATGAAGAGGAGGACAGGAGAGATAGAAACCCAGCGACCGAGTACGAGCATGTGAAAGATGCCAAGTCTCATTACGATGCTCAGACTGTTGATGTTGCTACCAAAGATCAGATGCTGGAGAAACAGGCCGTGCCGACTCAGGAGGAGGAGGATAAAAATGAGCTGAAGGATGACGATGATGTTAAGATGGATGAAGAAATGGAAGAAGACACAGAAAATATGGTAATTTTTCTTTGTATTTAGTCAAACGTTGCCTGTTCTTCTACATAATTTATTAAATAAACCTGTGATAATTTTTTTTTTAAATTGAATGATAAACTGCAGTCAGGGTGCATGGCCTAATACTTTTGTTAGAGCCTGCTTATAAAATAAAGACTGTAACAGTAAACACTTGTCTTATTTAACCCTTGAACTTGTATAGTTCAAGGATACGTTAGGCAAGAACATTTCTTTGTTGCTGTTAAAAACATGTCATGTTAATTTGGCTGAATATAAACATGATTCTTGGATAATTTTTTTACATAATTATTTTATTAATTGTTAATAATTATAAAAAAAAGTTTTTATAAACCACCACCTTTTGAAGGATGCTCCAAAGCTGAGTGAGAAAAAGAAAACAAAGTCCAAAGAGATGACAGAGGAAGATAAAGAAAGTGAAAGTGGTGGAAATTTGGAGAGACAGAAAGTAGAAATAGATGGGGAGAGAGTGGTTACCATGACAGCAGAGAGAAGACCAGACTCAACAATACACACAGTACTGGAGAACCTTCACCTTGGTTTGATGGTGGGTGGGGCATGTCTTTGTAGTGTACACACAATATTTACTTTATACTCATGCAACTAAATTTTAAATTATGTTTTATTACAGTAGCTAAATTTGTTGTGGATAAAATAGATTTTTTTTTATATAGTCTCTACCATTGCAATCTTTCACTATTTAGTGTTGCTATATTTAGCTGCGCTGGTTGACCTTAAGGTTGCAATATAAAACTCTGTCACGATCCTCCCTGGTCTCATACAATGGCCTGGGGAGTTTGCACAGCAGGGACATTACTTGTGGACTGTAAAACTCGTTAAAAGTTGGGTAGGGACCTACCCTTTTAGACGAGGTGGTGTATAGGGCAGATGTAGCCTAGTTAGTGTTTCTAAGACCTCTGCACATGCAGTGATAGTGTGGTCAGTGTTAGGCACAGACACATTTACTCACCCTCATTATGTCAGGTACACATCAGAACAAACTGGACTATAGGAGTTCACAAGCAAGAGTACTAAAACCTAGGCTTTACAGTCTAACACTTCTGCCTTCTACAATTGTCTTCTTTAATTCCGCATGCTAATGCTACTATACTTACTATAAATATTTGTAAAAGCTGCAATGGAACACTATAATCCCACAGGTCAAATAAACCCAACTGTTGGCTGTGTCAAGGTGGATTCCCGCCATATAAAACTTGTTTTTTAATTATAGATTAATGATTTAGATGTGTTAGTTTAACTTGGCAAAATCTTATTTCCCTCAGCCCCAGGACATGGACGTGGATGCTCTAAGGACAGAGCTGGAGCAGTGTGTCCAAGTGTGGTCCCACCCTGAGGACATGCCTGCTGATGTGGTAAGGATTGGTTTTAACAACAAGATGCTAGGACTAAATACTTTGTTCTATCCTTGCATTTCTGGCCACTTTTCTAACCCATCAATTCATCATTATTATGTAAGGAAGATATGGATCTGTTTTAACAAGATGCTTGTACTAAATATTATGTTCTATCATTGAATCTCAGTTCACTTTCATGTTTTCTAACCCATCAGTTCATCATTGTATGCTAGTTTTGTTAATTTAGTAACTAAACTATCCGGTCAGGAAAGATTGTGTCTCAACATATATTCATATTTTAAATTATTCTCTTTATTCTCTTACAAGTTCTGGTTGTGATGTTATTTAACCCTCCACATTCTGGTTGTAATGTTTTTATTTAACCCTCTATATTCTGTGATGTTTTAGATCCAGTCAGCCACAGAAGCGTGGCAGAAGTACCAGACAATCACAGGACCCTTGTCACAAGAACTGTGTGAGCAGCTCAGGCTGATTCTAGAACCTTCTCAGGCCACAAAACTGAAGTAAGTTTCTGGCACTATCTAAGTTGGAACAGAACTTTTTCATAGATCACACAAAAGTTAGTTCAACTAAGTGAAACTCATGAAACCTGCTGAGTTAGAACATACAATCATTTATCATTGAACTGCACCTTTTGAGAAAGTTTTAAGTGGTAATAATTGTCGTCCACTGTAACTCAAATTGAACCTACTTTTTAAAATTTCTTTATTTTGTTATATATGGGATAAGCAGTTTTTATCTAACTACTTTTTTAATAGCTTATTATATTTAATGAATGATTACTATTTTTTAATAGCTTATTATATTTATTAAATGATTACGGTGATTGATAGCAAAAAAAACCCAGACCAAAATAAACTGAATCTTTTATAATGTTAACTCATTAATCCAGTTAAGACATTTTTTGTGTGAACTATTTTAGATTTTTAAGACAATGTTAATTTTTTTATCTGTACCAGGGGAGACTACAGGACTGGCAAAAGGCTGAACATGCGTAAAGTGATCCCATACATCGCCTCACAGTTCAGGAAAGACAAAATCTGGTTGAGACGCAGTAAACCAAGCAAGAGACAGTACCAGATTATGTTGGCTGTTGATGACTCGGCCAGTATGGCTGACAATCACTCTAAACAGGTGGGTGCTCATCTCTCTATATAGGTTTATGATCAATATAACTGGTTTTATTAAATGAATTACTTAAGAGTAGCAAGCAATCTTGCACTATTTAGTGTTGCTATATTTAGCCACACTGGTTGACCTTAAGGTTGCAATATAAAACTCTGTCACGATCCTCCCTGGTCTCATACAATGGCCTTGGGAGTTTGCACAGCAGGGACAGATCTAATCTATATATATAATTCTCTTCTGGGAGCCGTTAGAAAACAAGCTGCATGCGCGCCTTACAGTCCCCTCTCTTCCTCTCTATCGCTACCACCCCCCACCCCCTCACATGGTCTGGTGAGCTGTGGTTCACGCTGTTTACATTTTACAATCATAGAGACGGGTTTGGTGACGGCTATTAGGGGCAGATAATTTAGTTTGAAACGATTTTAAACTTAGAGGAGGTAACTAAGAGGAGGCTGCTTTCACGTGGGGGGGGGGGAAGGGGGGGTTTAGTGTTTTTAAGCAAATATTTTCAGTGGCAGCATTGGTACTGTCGAATTCACAAATTATAAATTACTGAAAAGTAGAAAAAAACAACTAAATAGCGGCGTATGATATGCAGCGGGTCGGCTCGTTATTTTAATTTTTTAACATACAATAGTTCACTTTGTAATTTGGCTTTAAAATCTCACATCTCTTTTAAAACCATTTTTAACATTTATATCTGAAAAATGTCTTGCTTATATCTCTTTCAGCTGGCCTTTGAATCTTTGGCGTTGGTATCAAATGCTCTGACACTTCTAGAATCAGGAGAGCTGGCAGTGTGCAGGTAACTTTATCTGACAAACCCAAGCTAGTTTTTTAGAGGTTTTAAAGTAAATCTTCCTGGTACCATAACAGAAAGATACATTTTCTACTTGACCATCTGTTTTCTGAAATGTGTTTCAGCTTTGGAGAAGAGGTGAGGCTGCTTCACCCATTCTCTCAGCCGTTCACCAACCAATCAGGGGCCAGAATACTCCAGCAGTTGTCTTGTGAGCAGAAACAGACCAAGTATGGAATGGTAAGTGGCTCAGTCACCACCTGGTGTTGAATAGCTACACCAGCAACAACTTGCCTGTGCTTTCGCACTAAATGCAAAATATTAATTTTTTAAAGTAAATGAAGTGTTTAAATAATGAGCAATCTTTCACTATTTAGTGTTGCTAAAATTAGCCACACTGGTTGACCTTAAGGTTGCAATATAAAACTGTCAGGATCCTCCCTGGTCTCATACAATGGCCTTGGGAGTTTGCACAGCAGGGACATTAAAATCAATAGTTAAATTAGGTTTTATTTTGCCATTGCCACAAGACTTAAACAATTAGGCTTCATTTCATGATATGTTTTACCTGTATCATCTGAGAACCCTGTCTTGGGATTTCATACTGGCTGAGGGGTACTGCCAAAAATCAGATTATTTCATCTTTAAATGAATCATCATTTCCCGTTCACAAGACACATGTGGCAAATGAAGTAGAGTTCATCTGCTTCAGAGACCCCCGCAATATGAAGGGATAGTGTGGTCAGCACATTGCCCAGCCTTTGTTTTCCTAACATAAGTTAGATACCCATCAGAGCTGGGTGGATTCAGGGACATTCTACTGATTTGAAACCGGATTTGATATTGAGACTCTTGGGTTAGCAGTCTAGCTCTCTACTGCTAGGCCACACCATCCCGTTTTAAATGAAAGCTTGCATTTAAATCATAGTAAATTTTGATAATTTGAAAAGATTATCTTTAAAAACGTAAATGTGCTTTGTTGGGCTGAGTCGGATGTTTTTGTTGTGACAAATACATGTCACACACCTTCAAACAACGACTTGTTGTTTTCTTTCAGCTTTTAGACCAAGCTATGGCCCTTCTGCTAGATGCCAGGTCCCACCAGACAGGTGCACCAGGTAACTCTGACACAGCCCAGCTGCTGCTGGTGTTGTCAGATGGCCACGGTGTGTTCAGGGAGGGCATGGACTTTGTCCGCAGGGCTGTGAGAAGGGCGAGGGCTGCCAGGATTTTCTTGGTCTTTGTTATCATGGACAACCCACAGAAGAAAGTAAGTTGACACAACTAAAACATTACCTTAATGTCTGTTAACCCTTTACAGCCAATGCGGCCGGAAATTTGTGTGTGGTTGCCCTACTAGGTATAGTACGTTTATTTATTACGTGTAGTAGCGGAAGTCTTGTTAGTAACTACATTTTGAAGATACTGGCAGAAGCGGGAAATATTAAGTTTTATTTTTTCTAAAGTTAAGAATTTTTTAAATCTCAAAACTACAAGCAATGAAAAGTCGCGAAATTAAATCTTATCTAAATGCGTTTTAATTATTTTTTTAGCATTTAAAATAAATTTCTTATAGAAATATTTGAAGTAGCGTTTTGTTTTTCTTGGATTAGTGTTATTTTTATTATTTGTAAATTATTAAGCTATTTAACTTGGACCAGTTTTGTGTATATTGCATTTTATTTTATACGAGACCACCCGCAGCGTATCATACGCCATTTATTTATTTTCTACTTTACAGTAATTCATAATGTGTGAATTCGACAGTATCAATGCTGCCACTGAAAATATTTGCTTTAAAACACTCTCCGTAGGTCGTTAAGGACGATACCCCCCCCCCCCCCCCCCCCCCCCAGTGAAAGCAGCCTCCACTTAGTTACCTCCCCTAAGTTTAAAATCGTTTCAAACTAAATTATCTACCCCTAATAGCCGTCACTAAACCCGGCTCTACGATTGTAAACTTTTAGCGTCAACCACAGCTCACACCAGACCATGTGGGGGTGATAGGGATATGCTTAGAGAGGAAGAGGGGGCTGCTAGGCATGCTTACAGCTTGGTGTTTTCTAGGGTATCCAAGAAAAGAATTATATATATATTTTAACAAGTGGTTATTTTTAAAAATATATTATAAAAAATGCAGTGGTTGAAAAATGAGTTGTCTTTTTAGCCTGGCCCTAGGTGAAGTAAAAGTTTTTTTAGAGCTCATCATTGGTTAATTAGGATCCTTTGTTTTAAAGCTGTATAATTTTCAGAATATTGTTGTTTTTGTTTCTATTTAACTCAAAGTTTTTAAATTTCAGGGCTCTATACTAGATGCCAGAGTGCCCATCATGGATTCTTCTGGAAAGGTTGTTATATTTATTTGCTAGTTGTGGTTATCCTTTTAACTTTTTACAACTTGTATAGTTAAAAAATAATAATTACTCTTTTTCACAGATTCAAGAGATAAAGTCGTACATGGAGTTGTTTCCCTTCCCCTTTTATATAATACTTAGGGACATCAGCATGATGCCACAGATTCTCAGTGATGCACTAAGACAGTGGTTTGAATTGGTCACAGGTTCTGATAGATGATGAACAGGTGAACTTTGAACACATAAATGAAAGCTCCTAGTGCAAACAATTATTTTGGATATAAAATTTGTTGTGTAAATAAATATTTGTTTGTCTTTTAAATGCATTTATGAAACTTTAAATTGTTGAGAAAAATTGGAGGACTTTGGTGCCCCATGCAATAAATTACACCAGTAAACACTTTATTACATAAAATTTTAATTATTTCATGTTCTATGATTTCAACATACAAAAAAATCTGCTTGGTAAAATTACAATACATTATTGATGAGATGAGTATTTTAAGTTTTTTTTATTTTAAAAAGTTTTTGTGTGATTCAGTTCAAATGAAAAATGGAGGAACAATTAAAAGGTTTACCATGGATGGGATCATATAACACAGAGACAGCAAAAGGCACTTCTAAAGAAATGGTGAAATAAGTACTGATACAATTATGCCACTTAAACAGTTTCAAATTAAAAAATAAGCAAGCAGGGGGGGGGGGGGGAGAGAGAAAGAATGCCATATCCATGTCAGCAGTGAATCAATGAATTCCTTTTAACAGGAAGATTTAATTATGAAGGGAAATAACTTATCACAGATTGTTACAACTCAAACAACCATGACAACACATTATGCAGAAATTTGACAATATTTGCAGCCCTGAGTATCAAAGTGGAAAGTGGTTTTACAAAGAAGGAAAAAAGCTCAAGAAAAAGCAGTTATTTAAAAAAAAAGATTTCAAGAGATGTTCTGAGACCTTTTTTTTATATAGTAAAATCTGCCTAAAATGAACTTATGTGAAGAGCTAAATATTCCTTTCAAGTAGAAGAGAAAATACATTTAAAAATAAAGCAAAAGAAATTAGCTGTAAAATGACAAAAAACACTTTTGTAAAAAACCATTAATTAACATGATTGACATAAATTACAGAAAAATCTTGGCATGTTGATTTAAGCACATTAGTTAAATAATGGTGTGATACCTAACCATTATAAATTAATATAAAAATAGAACATTATTTATCTGGAAATTCTATATCAACCACCTATTAATTTTTTATCAAACTACTAAATGGACTATCTGAATGTGATAAGTTAACTTTTTGGGCGGGTTAGTGTTGTGAAGGCTGGGTCATAGTCTGGCCAGTAATCTGGTTTGATCTTGGAGGAATTGGCACCAAACACATCAAGCAACTGCCTGTTCATTAGAGCAAATCTGAGGGGGAAAATATAACAAGTTGAAACAAATGTATTAAATACATTAAAAAAAATTTGTTGATAATAAATCAGACCAGTCTACTTGAACCTTTGCATTACAATTTAAATTTTAAAATAAACCTTACAGACTTAAGTTCTAATTAAAACTATCTCTAGTCTAACCCAAACCATTGAATAAAAAAAAAAACCAACTTGTTGTCTGTGACCCTGAGTAAAAACTTCCAGTAGCCTGGTCTAAGTGTGTGTGGCTCCATCACAGCCTGAAACATATACAAACCACATCGTACACTTCATAACATCAAATGACAACGGGGTCAACCCACAATACCAAATGACTTAAACTCACTTGGTGATACCAAATGACTTTTAACCTATACAGCGTATAACTATAACTTACTGCGTGGAATATAAAAGCCGTAGAGAATGCATAGATGAAGATGTCAGCACATTTGATGTAAGGGAAGCCATAGGACTCTATGCCTTTAAAATACAAAATCTGGCAACAACAAATAGATGTTTAAAAATGAAAGCCATGTAACTAATAATATCAATTATAATTGGTTATTTTAGAACCTGACTATGCATAAGTTGTAAATGTATTGTTTCTAGCTCTGACCTCAACTAGTTTAGTGGCAGCATACAGGGCTATGGTGACACTTCTGTAGAATCTCAAGGTCAGCCCTGCCAGGCCTCCTGCTATAAAACCATTGACAGGTGTGTCTTTGTTCCTCACCCACCTCAAGATGCAGTTCACAGCCTGGAAACACAAGCAATGTAGCATTGGTTAAGACATTTGAATAGTACATAAGCAATGTAGCATTGGTTAAGACATTTGAATTGTACATAAGCAATGTAGCATTGGTTAAGACATTTGAATTGTACATAAGCAATGTAGCATTGGTTAAGACATTTGAATTGTACATAAGCAATGTAGCATTGGTTGAGACATTTGAATTGTACATAAACAATGTAGCATTGGTTGAGACATTTGAATTGTACATAAGCAATGTAGCACTGCTTAAGACATTTGAATTGTACATAAGCAATGTAGCATTGGTTAAGACATTTGAATTGTACATAAGCAATGTAGCATTGGTTAAGACATTTGAATTGTACATAAGCAATGTAGCATTGGTTAAGACATTTGAATTGTACATAAGCAATGTAGCATTGGTTAAGACATTTGAATTGTACATAAGCAATGTAGCATTGGTTAAGACATTTGAATTGTACATAAGCAATGTAGCATTGGTTAAGACATTTGAATTGTACATAAGCAATGTAGCATTGGTTAAGACATTTGAATTGTACATAAGCAATGTAGCATTGGTTAAGACATTTGAATTGTACATAAGCAATGTAGCATTGGTTAAGACATTTGAATTGTACATAAGCAATGTAGCATTGGTTAAGACATTTGAATTGTACATAAGCAATGTAGCATTGGTTTAGACATTTGAATTGTACATAAGCAATGTAGCATTGGTTTAGACATTTGAATTGTACATAAGCAATGTAGCATTGGTTAAGACATTTGAATTGTACATAAGCAATGTAGCATTGGTTTAGACATTTGAATTGTACATAAGCAATGTAGCATTGGTTAAGACATTTGAATTGTACATAAGCAATGTAGCATTGGTTAAGACATTTGAATTGTACATAAGCAATGTAGCATTGGTTAAGACATTTGAATAGTACATAAGCAATGTAGCATTGGTTAAGACATTTGAATTGTACATAAGCAATGTAGCATTGGTTAAGACATTTGAATTGTACATAAGCAATGTAGCATTGGTTAAGACATTTGAATTGTACATAAGCAATGTAGCATTGGTTAAGACATTTGAATTGTACATAAGCAATGTAGCATTGGTTAAGACATTTGAATTGTACATAAGCAATGTAGCATTGGTTAAGACATTTGAATTGTACATAAGCAATGTAGCACTACTTAAGACATTTGAATTGTACATAAGCAATGTAGCACTGCTTAAGACATTTGAATTGTACATAAGCAATGTAGCACTGCTTAAGACATTTGCATTGTAGTTGTACATACATAAGCAATGTAGTATTGCTTAAGACATTTGAATTGTACTTGTACATAAACAATGTAGCATTGCTTAAGACATCTGAATTGTACTTGTACATAAACAATGTAGCATTGCTTAAGACATCTGAATTGTACTTGTACATAAACAATGTAACATTGCTTAAGACATTTGAATTGTACTTGTACTTGTACATAAACAATGTAGCATTGCTTAAGACATCTGAATTGTACTTGTACATAAACAATGTAGCATTGCTTAAGACATTTGAATTGTACTTGTACATAAACAATGTAGCATTGCTTAAGACATTTGAATTGTACTTGTACATAAACAATGTAGCATTGCTTAAGACATCTGAATTGTACTTGTACATAAACAATGTAGCATTGCTTAAGACATTTGAATTGTACTTGTACATAAACAATGTAGCATTGCTTAAGACATCTGAATTGTACTTGTACATAAACAATGTAGCATTGCTTAAGACATTTGAATTGTACTTGTACATAAACAATGTAGCATTGCTTAAGACATCTGAATTGTACTTGTACATAAACAATGTAGCATTGCTTAAGACATTTGAATTGTACTTGTACATAAACAATGTAGCATTGCTTAAGACATCTGAATTGTACTTGTACATAAACAATGTAGCATTGCTTAAGACATCTGAATTGTACTTGTACATAAGCAATGAGCATTGCTTAAGACATTTGAATTGTACATAAGCAATGAAGTACTGAGTCTAAACAAACAACTGACCCTAAAGATTGCTGAGTAACCACCAAGGAATGCAGCTAGTTTCAAGTTCAATCTGTTGAAGATTGTATTCTTTAATGTTGATGGTTTCTTGATAATGGAGTTTATGACAGAGACGGAGCTGAGAGTTGCTTGAACTAGGAAACCTATAGTAAACATCTTCGTGCCTCCCTGCAAAAAAAAGTTTTTAAATATTAAATGGATTGCTTCCCTTAGACTATTACTTCCATGTTTTAAATTATTTGATTTTTTATTTTATTAAATTTAAATCCAGGTTTTAATTAGATGAACGTGCAAATTATCAGATTAAAATTAACGTGGTTTTAAACTGTCTGAGAAAATAAACATTAAGTTTTTGTACGTGAATTTGAAAATCAATTAAATTTAAATCATAACATCAGTACAAAAATCACCAAAACGTGCATGCCAAATGTGCGAATCAAAACATTTCACCACGAAACATCAACAACCAAAGTAGATGGAATCAAGAGTTATCACCCACAATA
>NW_026733509.1:0-64316 GCF_028476545.2 Physella acuta
TAATCAATTTCTATTGTAATTTATAGAAATAGTTTTCTAAAACGCGAAATAGCAGCTAAACTTCAGTTTCTAACATTAATTTTTTTAAAATACAAAAGTGTGACGTCACACTATCTAAACACCTTCATCCCCCATCGTCACAAAATTGCAGACCCCCTCTCCCTACGAGTGTGATGTCATTTATGGACAACCCCTTAGCAATTATCTTGAACATGCTCCCAAGCCATAACCATTGCCATATACGTAATGTAAAATATTTGGAATGTTTAAACTATGCTATTTATTTTATTTCAAACCATAGTAGCCTATACTATACATTTTTTTCCAGGATTGAAAGCCAATAATTGTATCCTTATTTTTCATACATACTTGTACCATGCACAATATACATCATCTAACTAATAGCATACTTGGCAGAAAACCAATACCGGTAACCCCCCCCCCCCCCCCTGTTCCAAATGCGCTCGATTATCGTTCTTGTTTTTTTTTTCTCTCTTCACCTTCCGGTCTGAATATAGAGCGAAAAAAAAAAACAAATTCACACGTACGTTCGCCTGTCTACGTATTATAAAGCGTTAAGTAATTTATTCGACTTAAAAATTTAAACAGGAAAAAACTTTAATTTATTAATTAAAGAAAAAAGTTTTTATATCGAAAGCTGTCTAAGACGATTTGTTCTGCTTACTTGAATAATTGTGTGGGGAAGGTTGGGGGTATGTTTATGCATTGTGGTTTTGTGGTGTAATCGTGTGAGATGGTTGTGATTTGGTCTTTCATTGTGGTTGTGTTGGCGCGGTCGTGGGATGTGGTTTGGTGGTATAGTCTTGTCAAGTTGCGTGGCATGATTGTGCAATGTGGATGGATGGCATGGTCATGCAATGTGGGTGTGTGGTATGGTTATGCAATGTGGATTTGTGGTATGGTTATGCAATGTGGATTTGTGGTATGGTCATGCAATATGGATGGGTGGTATGGTCATGCAATGTGGTTTTCTGGTAGGTCGTTCATTGCAGTTGTGTGCGTACAACACTAGTAGATATACTTTAAAAGTTAAGTTCACTATCGAACCTGACGGTCCGAGGGACAAGTGAAGCAGAGTTTCGGTGACCTCGGCATATGAAGGGATAATGTGGTCAGTACTTTACTCGGTTACTTTCTCTTACATGCGCTCGGGACTTGAACCCGGATTCGAGCTCGAGACTTTTGGGTTAGCAGTCTAACATTTGACCACGCCGTTCCTATATTATGTAATTTAATGTGAGATGAATTTTCATTACTGGGGTCCATGTATGTGTGGGGGGGGGGATATAACCCCCCCCCCCTCCAACTCCAACACTATTGGATCATTAATGATAATGTAGTGTTAGTGGTGGTACTAGGACGTGTGGATTAAGCTAGAGCGGGACACACAGCTCACAACTGTTGGGCCGCTTACATCATCATAAGGACTGCATAAACAACATTGTGAGCAGACATAATATTTTGAACCATGGTCGATGCTTGGAGAAACTACCTGTTTATCCACCACGGGATCAGGTGTGTGTAGTTACAAACACCCTGGATTAACCCTAAGCCTTTATTGTTTGTTTTTTTCAGCTTTAGGGCTTTACAGAAAACAGAGAGAATTAACACAAGACGTTTGTTTGACATTTCATTTATGTCATGCATTGAACAATGTATATTAGGTGGCTTAGGCAAGTTTATATATATATATATATATATATATATATATATATATATATATATATATATATATATATATATATATATATATATGTATGTATATGTATATATATATATATATATATATATATATATATATATATATATATATATATATATATATATATATATGCCAACTTAATATTAAATGAACGTTTTAAAAACAGATGTAAGCTCACTCGTAATTTAATATAGCCTGTATAATGAACATAGACGCAATTGTTCATTCCCCAAGTTGCTGAGCAGTACGTTAAATCACTGTGTTTTCTATGGTGTAATCATCTAGTTAGAAACGTATATAGAAAGCTTGAATTATGAATATTAAGATTTTAATGTAATATTAATAGTAATAATAGGCCTACATTTTGATTGCTGCAAAACTTGCATGCAGAGTTTCTTTCAGACATCTCTTCTACCGCCCCCCCCCCCCCCCCCCCCCCGCCCCCCCACACGAGAAAATTCTGAAAGAAATACCGCTTGCTTGTATTTTGAATAATGTTTTTGTCTGGCTTAAAGATTTTTTTTAGATTGCTTAAAACAATAGTATGAAAAACGACACTCATACCTTCGTATTCATATTATATTTATAATATAGTAGGTCTATGCGCTTTTAAGCCTGAAGGACGTTTATCCAGTTTAAATATTTAAAAAAAATGCACACACAAGCATGCAGTTTCTTAACATGTGTTTTACTCACGAATAGTGGCGTAAATTATCGACCCAAGCCGTTGTAATCTAAAAAATGAATCAAATGTTTGTGTTGTTGTGAATTATCCATCAAGTAGATCAAAGTCTTCACTACCTTTTAGGTCGTCTATAAAATCAATGTAACACGAACACGTTTTAAATATTGTAAATAGAACATGCACATTGACAAAAAAGCTCACCACATCGTACGAAATAAGTCCTGTGTGTTTGTTTTCTTTTTTCTCCTCTTTTTACTCCTCAATCGCTAGACTGGTGCGATATTTTCTCCCCCTCGCGCGAGCCTCGTCTATGGCGGTAAGATAGCAACGGGCTCAGTGCAGACAAAATGCGATGTTTGAAACAGAGGCGTCGAGGCTGTGTGGCGAGGGTTAAAAACGAGCCTGTTGGTTTGAACTCGTGAAAGAAAATCTCGTGTTACAACATTTTTTTTTTGGTTTGTTTTGGAAAAATATTATAAGTTTGTTTTTAATTTAATTCATTTGAACGTAGAGCTACGTTATTATAAGATAATTTATGCTAGATTATGAATGAATCCGACTTTCAAAGCCACGCCACTGTCGCAGCGCAATCAATACCCAGTGAGCGGCAGTGTATGAATCAGCGCAGAAGGCGGCGATAGTTGACTGGGCCGCGCTATTTTTAGAACAGCATCTACCGAGGAGATAGGTAGAACAGCCATTCTCAACGGGGCCATATGGTCCACTGTGATTTCTACAGGGGGGGGGGGGGGGAGGGGGGGGGTGGCGTTGGGTTACTGATTGATTAAGGACTGTACAAAGACGCTTTGGTGTTGTTAGTGGGAGCTTGTGAAATAGGAAAATAACAGCACAGGTGTAGTAGGCTTTCTTCGGCAAGATTTTCAATTTTAAAAGCTACGTCTATTTGCAGCTCACGAAGAATTAAAATATAAATTGAATTGTCTATTTCGGTATTAACAAAAAGACATCTATATTATAAAATAATTTCAGTTCGATTTGTATTTGTTTTATCAACATCTTTTACGGCATTTTCCTATCAGAAGCACTGACTAGTTATTCAATTTCAAGATTGGGGTCGTCTATAAATGACTTCAAGCTTTTTTTTTGGAGCAATTTTACCCCCCTTCCCCAATACTAAATTGTATTGAAACAGCGTTCTCTTTCTAAAATACTGAACTTCAGAATAGGTTAATTTTTCAATACAGATTATTAGCAAGTTTTTAGAAGATGCAAAATTACTAAAATTATGTATGGACGACCCCTAACTACCTAAAACACTTTTTTTAAAACTGACATCAGCTTTGGAAATTTACACTGAATAAGAGAAGTAGGCCTACCTTATCAGGGCTTATCATTATCATGATACCTAAAGTAGAGCTTATCTTTAGAGTTATACACTGTGCATAAAACATAAGTTCTAATCTATCACACTCCATGCCAGTGGGGGGGTGGGGGTGGGGGGGGGGTCATAACCCCCCCCCCCCCCCTAGACCCCTCGGTATATAGAAAAAGTATGAGGGGGGAGGGTGCAAATCGAAAGTTTGTCCCCGGGTAAAAATTGGAACCCCCCCTTGAGACGATCCTGGCTACGCCACTGCTCCATGCAAACATACATTCATACATACTTACATGACCAAGCATATATAGTAAACATGTTTTATACAACACAAGATCAAATTTAAAAAAATGGTTGTCATTTTAATTCCTGAATAGAAAATGGGTATTGTTCAAGACTCATTTAAACAAATTTTGTTGAACAGTTTGATTCTGGATAGTTAAAAAAAACATTAATATGATGGTTCTACTAGGAAAAAAAAACTGAAGAAATCAATTATAAGCAACATTGATAAATCAAGTGTAATCTCCACATCCTAGTTATAGCATAAAAATCTGTTAAACAAAATTTCTGACTGTTGTTGGTAATAAATAAAATATGTACAATTTCTGTAGTGCAGCCATTTTGGAGGTTTTAAACTCCACACAATCAAATCAGCATACTGTTTCACTAAAACTGACACCCAAAATTTCCTACACAAATTGATATAAAGTTATTGGAATAGTGCTTTAACTTTAACTACAAAAAGAATTCCTGTTAAATCTTGCAAATATTTTTTCCCCATCCCCCATAGTTCAATTCACTAGCTTTTCCCCTCAATAAATAAAATTACAGTTCAATTTATATAATTCATATACAATTTTACATTTTTAAAAAAAAAAGTTTATTTGAATGTAGGCCTACACAATGTAAACTAGTTGAGCTTTTGTTTACAATGTTTCACTTATACTGCCTGGCATCTTCATTGTCCTCTAGAGACCTCTACCATTGGAGAATCCACTTTGGACCACTGCTGAAGGTATAACACCAAATACATTTTTCCATTGTGCAGGTTCATTATGTGACTGAAATATAAAATTAAAGTCCCCCTCCCCAACCCAGCACTATTTTTTTTTCTTATTAATTAGCCATACATATATCATGTGTATTGTATTGCAAATAATACATTAATCCTAAGGATTAGGGCTCGAATTAACCATACTTAGATCTTGTGTATTGTATTGCAAATAATACTTTAATCCTAGGGATTAGTTCTTTAATCACAAGGATAAGGAATAAAGTGATTACATGGCAATAATTTCATATCGAGATATCCTGTATTGCACATAATACTTAAATCCATAGGATTAAGGATGCAGGAATGTTATTTGCAATTACACCAATACAAGTATGAGCAAATGGCTAATCAACAAGTTGTACCTTTTCATCTTCATATGGCACCAAAAAAAAAAAAGGAAAATGTTATTGTAATTTAGCCTTCAGTTTGTTCTTAAACAGCACGGGGAGCAAGGCCACAAGTGCAAAGACTGCCAGCAAGCCAATATTTCCCCAGGACATGGCTTCACTTGTGCTTGACAACTTGTGCAGTGTCTTCCCAGCTTGGATGAAGACAAAGGATGGAGGTGCGACTCCTGTAGGAATTAAAAGAGATAAACAAATAATCAGCCAGAACGGTATACATCTGTATATATGGTAGTTTCCCTTTCAAACCAATGGATGGAGGTGCGACTCCTGTAGGCATTAAAGAGATAAACAAATAATCACCCAGAACGGTATACATCTGTATATATGGTAAAGTTTCCCTTTCAAACCTGACGGTCTATGGGGCAAGTGAAGTAGAGTTCACTTGTTTCTGTGACCTCGGCATATGAAGAGATAGTGTGGTCAGCACCATGATGTATATATGGTATTTCCTAGTAAATTCTATTTTATAATCCATATTAATATAAAATTTATGGTGAAACAATTTTTTAAATAACAAACTTCCTAAATAAATTTGTTTAACTAATTCAATTTTCCTAAAAAATAATTCAAATAAATAATTTAAATTTATTTCTAAAACTAAAAATCAAAGCTAAAATACCTGTTATTTTTTAAATTTAATGGTGTTAATAGATTTATATTTGGGATGGCTATATACTAGACAGCTAACCTGAAAGTTTCAAGTTCAAATCCAGGTTAAAGAGTCCACCCAGCTCTGAAGGAAAGTAAAGGCGGCTGGGCATACTGCTCACCACACTATACCTTCCTAAGCCGAGGTCACAGAAACAGGTGAACTCTACTTTACTTCCCCACCAGACCAGGAAGGGAACTTTAATAAATTTAATTGGAGAGCAATACAATGACCAACCTAATGTTGTTCCAATGAAAAATGCAGTGAGCGGGACATCAATCACAGGCGAAGTTATGTTAATAAACCAGTTTGGTAGAAACGGTGTTATTCTTAGAAACAGCATGTAGTTGAACAGATGCTCTCTGTGGTTATCCACCTGTAGACACAACACATGTGTGAGTCATAGGAGACTTAGATTTTAGATAGTTCATAAATTCATGCATCAATATAATAACGACATTCTTGTATAGATCTTATATACATAAGATATATATATATATATATATATATATATATATATATATATATATATATATATATATATATATATATATATATATATATATACATATATCTGTGTGTACGTGTGCGCATTTTTATATAGGCCATATACACACATGTTTATTATACTTTAATGTATGTATAGCTAGTAATTAAATACCCTGGAGTGTTCGGAGATTTTATCATGTTGAGCAGAATGTACTGATAGCATAAAAGCTTGCAGCAAAGCGAACTCAAAAACTAAAAAAAAAACATCTCAGCACTTACATGTTTTCTCCAATCAGCTGCTCTTTGGGGGAAATACCTGTGTACAATTCTCCTTCCAACCATGTAAGAAAGAAGATAGCAAAAGGAGGCTCCAATGGCTGAACACTGCAAAAGGAAATATTGTTAAGGGATTGTGAAGTAGCATATATTTTATTTTAATATAATTCAACTAAGTATTTTCAATCAGAATTGAATGAAGATGGGAAACTTAACTCCGTGAAATTGATGTTAAATGACAGGGTTGACAAAAAACCTGAAGTTATTTTTTGATCTTTGACGACAATTTAAACTTGGTTATTTATTTAAGCTATTACATTGAAAAAGGGATGGTGTGGTTGAGTGGTAGAGCATTCAACTGCAAACTCAAAAGCTCTAGTCCATAGAATGTCCCCTGAGTCCACCCAGCTCTGGTGGATACCTGACTCAGGTTAGGGAAAGTAAAAGCGGCTGGACATAGTGCTGACCACACTATTCTTTCATAGGCCAAGGTCACAAAAACAGGTGAACTAAACATCACCTGCCCCATTTTCCCGATAAGATTCGAAAGGTACTTACTTAATTGTAAAGCAAAATAATAAAATAAAAGGGAAAATAATTATATCTATCGTGTTATTTTAAAATACGGATGTACATTTCATAATAATGTTACAACAATTTAATTATTTTAAAATATTACAGTGAATGTACATTTTACTTACCAGACAGACTAATGGCAATGCTAGATAAAAGGGGTATAAAAACCCTGATATGATACTGAGAAATATAGAACCTGGAATGGCAAATGTTTGTAAGCTGTGTCGTGTTAAAGAAAAAAAATACATCATTTTTTTAAAAGCACAACATTTTATAAAAAAAGTAAACTTCAAGAAAACAAATATTAAAAAAAAAAAAAGGTAATATGTTTAAACTTTTGGACAATGGACAAAAAAACACCCCAATGATAATAGATTGAGGTCAAAACAACTTTTGTTTATCATTAATGTTGATTGTCTAAACATCTACATAGGATTTTTTTTCTCTAAATATTGATTAATATTTCATATATTCAATTTAATGCAGCCATCTAAATAAGCTTTGAAAAGAATACTGATAATCCATTCACAAGCACAAATGAACTATTGATTATTTAAACAAAAATGTGCATGTACTAAAATTGATTTATCTTCTCTTTCCTACAACCTGTTGTCACTAGACTACTGCACCACTTGTGTAACAGATGGCTCAATGTATCTGAAACTAAACCTATTTTATAATTTGTTATCTGGCTAAAAGATTGAGCATAAACAAGTTGTCTGGGTTTTACAATTATAATCTTGTTTTAACCTGATGAATAGAACATTAATTTACCCCAAACCTAACCTTAAAACTAGCACAACCCAAAACTACTACTTTACAGTTATTCTCAGTGAAATTCTCAATTTGTTGTTTTTTTCTTTTCTAGAAACTATAATTTCTTTATTGTGTCTTTAAAATTATACATTTTGTTTTATTTCTTCATTTATTTGTACACATTTTGTTGTTTAACATCTAATTTTGACATTTCACAATTTGTCTAGTTAGTGCTTGTCCTTCTGAATGCCTAGTCAAAGTATGGAATAAAAATGATTACTTGAGGCATTTCCTACTTTGCATGAAAATGATGCATACCTATAACGTGTCAAGGCAAAGTGTTGAATGCCTGCCTTTTTTTAAAACTTTCACATTAGTAATTGAACTCAACTTTCATCTCCAACTGAATGTTCAATTTTTCTGACAACATTTTAGAAACAGCTGTTTGAAGATATCACCATATGTAGTTCATATATATTAAAACAACAAGTAACTGAAATCAATCTAACAACATAAAATTTGGTAAAGGATACAATATATAGACAACAAAAAATCCCATTAATACTTGATGGTAGTATTTTTCTTTGTACCGATGTAAAATTTGACCCAAGTTTTTGGCATCATCAATATTCCTTGGTACTTTAATGTATTGAGCTTCATCCCTGAAAAATATAAAAAGAGGTTTTAAAGATAACAATTAAGTTTAAGGAAGTTTACCAAAATACAATAATTAATTCCATCTAGTCTAGAAGGAAAGTAAAGCTGGCTGGTATAGTGCTAAACCCACTGTCCATTCATATGCAGAGATCATAGAAGCTGAACTCTACATCATCTGCCTAATGAATCGCCAGATGCAAAAGGATAAGTTTCTTTACAGCCTAAATTGATATTTAACAATTTAAAGTAAATCCTTTTTAGAGATGTCTGTCTTTATAAAAACACAATGTATTTGCACATATTATAATTTTAAAATGACTAGCAAATAAGAATCACTAGCTTTAAAAAAAAATGGATGGGACATCAGTACATTTTGTTTTTTAACATGTAAATGAGACAAATTCTATGGTTAATATTTTAAATAAAAAAAATAAAAACAGATCATGGAGCTAATTTTAGAAGTGAGCTATGGATATTTCATAGTTTCTACCAGACAATTGGCCTTGTTCTAATGTAAGTCAAAGTTAAGTGATTGCCATTCTTTTACGTAGAAAAAAAATCATCAGGATGCATGAGTATGTAGTCTGATGACCTTCATAATGATCTAATTTCTGTTGTTTTAGTTTTTAGCATACCAAACACTAAAATCTCAACATACATAACTAAAATAATTTAATGTTAGAACTTACTCCTCCAACTTTGGAAAGTTTGCATAAACCACAACCAATGCCAATAAGGCACAACAAAAAATGAGCGCTAGTATTAAAAGAGCATTTCTTGTGCTGCCTAACTTTTCAATTGTTTCATGTTTTGTATTTTCTACACTGTTGTTTGGTATATCTGTTTCTTCTTTCAACTGTGTCAAACTTTCACTGGCTTGTTCATTAGCATCTGAAAATGTAAATAAAATGTATATAAGAGAAATGCTATGCTGACGGAGACATGGGATCAAAACATATCTGAGTCCATTGCATTGTACCTGTTATTGGCTTCGAGTTTGCTTAAACCTCATTGCAGCTACTATTTTTATTTATAAAGCTAATGACCTACCCTACCTCACCTGCCAAAATAAACAGGCTGATAAATACATTAAAATACAGTTATTTACAGTGCTCAAGGCGTTTACTCATGTTTCAAACAGTTAATTGTTTCATTTTGACCTACACATGTGCACAGCATAGTGTTAAGGTATTCCCCAAATGTGTACTTTTTTGGTATAAATTTTACTCCATTAAACAGTACATGGAGCCTATAAAGTATATTTATTATTCCATATACAAAGCAGGTATCAATAAAATACAATTGCAAATAAAAAAAGCTATGTTAAATTATAATGACATATATTGATTGGTTTCACTCATAAAGAATAATGGTCTCTTCTATGCAAGCAATGGAGAATTCTATAACCTACATCATAAAAAAATAAAAAAGGCCAAATGTATTCAGTCAGCTATTTGTAATTTGGATTCTGTACGACATAATAAGAAGGGAATGCTGTGGGAACTGTACTATTTCAAAAGGTCTAGGGGCATATAAAAGTAATTTACAAAAACATTTTTTAAAAATATAAAAATAACATAAATAGTAAATATTATTAATGTATTAATTAATTATCAACTAATGAGCCTAAATCTTAACCATGTCTAAAACTGAAACATAATAACATTAATTCATGATTTCTCCCCGCCCCCCCCCCCTACACCTCATCATAGGCAATAAGAGTTTGAAATTAACATTAAAAGATTAAGACACCCCCCCCCCCCGTACTATTAGGAGTAGCTTTATTAATTTTTTTTATATATAGATAATATAATTATATAAATATATACTAGCTGTCCCGGCCAGGCCCTGCACTGGCATCTCTGAAAAACGTATCTGTAAAGGACCATAACTTGTGTGTTTAGTAATCAGCATTTACCCGGCATTGCCCACCCTAACCACAACCAACCAAAACACAAAAAAAAATGCAAACATAACACTAACACAAATACAAATACAAACGCAAAAACAAACGCAAGCACAAAGAAAATACAAACGCAAAGAAAAAGCTAGACAGAAAATCTCTTTTGTTTTGTTTTCATATAATTGAGCTCTACAAGAATATGTAATTAGTAATTTTTATTTGATGATTAGTGTTTTTTTACCAAAATCCAAATTTAAAGTATTAACTTATTAATTAATTATTAGGCCTAATACTAATTATTATTAAGTAGTAGGCCTAATACTAATAGTAATAAAATAACTAATAACTAGGGCCCTAATTTTAAACTAATTTACATTTTTAAAGTAGGTAGCTGGTAGGGGCCTACAGTAGAACTAGTTACTAGATATTGATATAGATCTAGTTAGAATTTTCATTCAGTCCGACTAGTAACTAGATGATCTAGATTAGAATTCTAGATCTAGAATCTAAATCTAGATTCTAGATCCGAGTGAATGACTGTGAGTGAGGTGAGTGTGACTTTGTTAGACTTGTACTAAAACTTGTATACTTACCATACATTTTAATGATTTTATGGATGTACTCTAGCAACAATTCAAAAATATAAGGTTAGATGACTAAATATAGATCTAATATCTAAGGTTGATCTAGATCTATTTTTTTTACTCCATTAAAATGTTCGAGAATACGGTCTTACGAATCCATTTATTTTATAATTAGGCTATTCTAGATATGATCGAGTTGTCTATCCTTTTTTTCCGTTTGTGAGTTCCGGGATAAAATTAAAAAATCTATTCGTCTTTATTAGTTTTTATTTTTATTAAATATTGTAAATATAGATATAGACTATATACCATACCATGTTGTATAAATAGTTAGTTTAATTATATAACGTTAGTCGGCAATGTTCTTATTAATTTCTTTTTTAAATAAATAAATCTATCATTTGTGCTAAGTTCAAGTCTTAAGATAGCTAAAATATATTTAACGTAATTTAGGCCCATATAAATAGGCTGCATAACTTCTAGATCTACTAACTAAAACACTGGACACGATGATGTCGCCTTTAACCCCCCCCCCCCTCGTCACAAAGTCAGATTCCCCCCTCCCCTAAAATGACTTCACACCTCAGCTTGCCACCACTCCTCAAGCACTGGCACTTGTTTGTTTTTTTAACAGCCATTTCTCACAAATAAAATTACTAGATCTAAGTGCTGAAGCTAATAAAGAATGCAAAACATAATGCCAAGTGACATCAGATAAAAGTCTAGAAAAAGCAACTGGACATTGTTGTGGCAAAACAATCCCTTAATAGTAGGTCTACCTGACATGGGTTGCTTACATTACAAGTGGTCCTAAGTGAGGTCTACTTTATGTGCCCCATTGGCCATCTGGTCGGGGAATATATATACAAACACAAACTTCTCTTTGTAACTGTTAAAAATGTTAAAGTCATTCACCTTTCTTGCTGTCATTCAGGCTCTGCCACACTGCATTCTAATGTTATTTTAACAATGTGAATAAAACTAAAGTTTCCACTGTTATTATAAAGAACTATTTGTTGTTGGCAATTTTGTTTATGACAGATGAATTCTGAATATCCTCCTCATTGTAGTCTTGTACACGAACACTTTGTTTTAGTTCCATTTTTCTTTCATTGATTATGAACTTAATTAGCCCATACTCAGTTTTGCTTATCAGATATGTTAACCTTGTAATAGAAGTATTGTATACACATTATTTTCAGTGCAATTACATTCAGTACTTACCCAAAGACACAATAATAGTAACACCCAACAACTTTAACTTTAAATATTTTTTTGCATCTTTCAAATTTTATACATTAAAGTAGGTCTACCTGTTTAATTTTAAAAGTCAACATGTTATGTTTTATTCTGAATAACACTGACAAAAGTAACATTAATAAATTACATTTCACTGTGTTTTAGTTTGTTTTAGTTCCTTAAGACTACTTGGGTTTATTTATGTAATCAAAAACAAATTTTCAGAGAAATCACAAATGGTTACATAACTTATGTAAAGCCTGATAAGAGAGAAATAAAACAACTCATACAAGTGTAAAAAAATATTACAAATTTTAAATAATAAGAAATGAATATTTTTGTTTTTAATTTGTATAATATGCACTTTATTTTTTAATGTTCGGTGGTAATTTATCATACAAAATCTTATTGTCATAGTATTTTTATTTAAACAAGACAACAAGACAGTTTCACTTCCATGTGGCTTGTGATCCTCTACGATTATCTTTGGCAAAGCCTCTTACATTAAGACTTGGAACCCCTGCCTTTGTTCGTAGTTCTTGAGTATGTTGGTCCATGGCAGCCAGCTCTTCATCATACCTTTAATAAACAAATTACTTTTTTTTTAAGCAATCAAATAAAATGCAGCTTAAGCTTATTAAATTGTATAACATTTTACACAAGTTTTCAAGTTAACAAGCATTAAAAACAAGCATGTTTCATCTTCATTTACAAAAAAGGTTACAACTGTTGAATCTACCTAAAATTAAAAATTATCAATCTAGTTTACATAAGAGTGAATAGGCCAACAAGGCCAGGTGGTGGAGAACTCAACTGTTAACCCAAAACTCTTAAGTCTGCACCATGTCCCTGAGTTTACTCAGCTCTGATGGATACCTGACTCAAATTAGGGAAATAGTAGATGGCAGGGCATAGTGCTGGCTGACCACACAATCCTTTTAGATAAAGTGGTCAAGATATAATTAAATGTAGGCTCACTTCATCTGCCCTGTGGAGAATGCCGGGTCAGAAAGGGGACTTTTTTTTTACATTTTAAACATGCATTGTTCTTGCCTAATAAATAAATAGTTTAGAAAATAAAATTATTCTTACAAAACATCAAAATGGCCAAGGTTTTCCTGATCTGGTACTTTGCTCCACCTGACACTGAAACAATTTTTGTCAGTTTTTAAAACTATTGTAAAAATATATTGAAAGTTTATAAAACTAAATAAAAAATAGAATTATTAAAAAAAAAAAAAAACCTTGCTACACAACAATGTAGCTAATATTAAATAGGAGACTGCATGGTTGGACAGTAAAGCACATGGCTGCTAACCCAAAAGTCTCTAGTACAAATCCTGGGTTAATGTCCATAGAATGTCCCAGAATCCAACCAGCTCTTGACTGATGTTAGGAAAGTAAAGATGGCTGGGCATAATGTTGGCTACACATACCTTTATATGCTGAAGTCAATGAATAATGTACAATAAGATTCAAAGGAGTAAAAAATGTTCAAACATTAGTGTATACTTACTCTGGCATTTCACCAGGGGGTATCACAATGTTAATCACATCTGATATCAATCTGTATTTCATGATCCGATCACTAGATGTTGTGGCAGATAAGGAGGGAGAGGCATTTACCTAGAGCAAACCAAAACAGAATTCAACATTTTAGAAAAGAAACAGAAGAATGTTGAATAACATTGCACAATGTGTTAAAAATTATGTTATAATTATAAACAAATAAAGTAAAATACTCTTTCTAAGCATAAGCCTATTCACTGCAACTTATAAATGAATCTTTTTTGTTAAGTCTATATTTTTAAGAATAAATTTATTTTTAAAAGATATATTGCAATAAATTGAGTTCATTACCTCTATGAGCCAAGGTTTTAAATTGTCATCAATTATAATGTCATATCTGTATAAATTTAAAAAAAAAACATTTTAAATTCACAATTTTTGAAATATATAGAAGAAACATTTTCAGAAAGCTTGATTACACACATTTTGAGCTGCTAATTATCTAAATTTATTTTTACATGAAATTACTGATAAATAACTTGTGTCCTTGATTTTATACCACTGAACTACAGGAGTATTTTTAAGCCAATTATAGTGAAATAAATTTATATATATGCTCATATTCCATCATTACTAATTGTTTACAATTGTACAATTTACAAATGAGCATTTTTCAAAGATTTTCTAAATATAATTAGCTAGGCTTCTCCAATAATGTTTTAAAATTACATGAATAGAATATTCAGTTAAATTACCCATAACATTCAAAGCAGTGCCTGTCATTTGATACAACACCCTAAAACATAAATAACATGAACATTATTAAATAATAGATACATGTTAAACTTAATCTACACAGCTGTGTTTTAAAATCCTCAACATTAAAAATTACCTTTAATGATAATTATACAAATATATATAAGTATACTTACAGCAACAGCTTTTAGGGAATGGACTGTTAGCCAGTTAATTTCATCAAAAAGTTTGTCCGAGACTTCTTTTCCTCTTGTACTTTCTAGAAAAAGTCTCAGGTTTTGTGTAGTCCATTTCCCTCCATGAATAGCATTATATTCATCCTAATTAATAAAACAGTAATATGGAGTTCTGGTTTAAAAGATAATGATTGTGTGTCAAAAATGGTAGCTTTAACTATTTCTCTTATATACAACATTGTTTAATATTTAAAATATATCTTAAAGACAATACATTTTTCTGTTGTATTGAAGCATACAATAGTCTTTTACTTTTATGTTAGTTTTTGTCATTTTTTAGAAAGAATCTTGAATTCATTGTTGTAAAAATTATGCTCTTCTATGCAACAGAAATATCTTTTTAGATTAACGTTTCCATTCTTTCTTTAAAAAATTAAAATTCTAATAACATTCACTTAAGTATAACTGCTGTCTAAGTAATTTCAAAAACTATTTTACCCCTTGTTTTTGTATAGACACATTTGTTAGATGAACAAACATATTATCCAGTTCATTCAAGCTTGCATTATATTTCACTGTACAGAAACGGCAGAAACCCAATCGATACCTGTAAAATCATTGTAAAACAATGAATATAATGTAAATATATTTAGCAAAATGGATTATGGAAAATACTTTATTAACATAATGCATATACATTTAGTAGAAAAAATGTTTTAACACTGAGGACTCAATACATTTTTAAAAGTTAAATTCAAGAAATATACATAAACAAATTATTTCTTCAAATGAAAAATAAAAATGTTTTCTTCTAGATATATAAAACCCTCTTTAAAACCAAGGTTTAAAAAACTAAACTCACATGTAACACTTGAGAGGTCTGAATGATGTCACCAAAACATACAGCCTCAAATCAAATTTTTTACCACCAATAAGAAGTGGGTTGTCAATGTACTTTGATATCACATAAGTCTCTTTTGCTGTTGGAGGTGTAAAGCTGTGATTCAAATAAATAAAATTAAAATAAACTTTTACTTTTTTCTAACCAAGATTGATAACATTTGTGCTACCTGATTAGCTTAGAATATATGTATATTTAAAAAATCAATTAACACATATCTTACATTTTAAATTAAAAAAAAGAAAAAAAAAGAAAATTATAATTCTACGATCAATTGTTATTTACCATTACAATATAATATTATTTATACTTTACAGCTTTATTACTTACGAATTCCCTTTTCCATCTCGCGACCATTTTTTTAACTGTGACAATTTATTAACTAAAAAGATACCAATGCCACGAGCTGAAATTGAGAATTTTTTTATATTGAATTTTGTTCAAATAATTTTGTTCCAAATAACATAAAATCATAACTTAATGTTTTTTTTTTTTAAAGAGGAATCACTTAAAACTTGCTTGTAATGATTATTCAAAAAATTACCTTTGCCACATGGTTTCATTATCCAAGTAGTATTTGGATTTTTTCTAAACTCTTCAACAAAAAGATTATAATCTGCTGGTAACATGAATGTTTGCGGAATAAAGTCTGTAGAAATTAAAAAAGAGTTTGTAAAAACAAAATATATTAATCATAAAGTAGGTATAACCCAATAGAATGTCACTACCTTTCTTCAATAATAGATAAACAAAATTGACAATCACATAAGACATTGCAAACCTAAGTGTACAAAGCGTCCAGTCTCATCTTTCTCAGATACAGGACTTGCTTCCTTCTCCAAATCTTTGCGATAGCGTTTAATGTTCTTCACCATTAAATCTTTTCGTGTAAGCTCTACATGATTTGGAAAGTGGTTGATAACCCTAAATTTCAAAAGCAATAGTTTAAATTAAAATCATCATCATTAAAAAATATTTATTGAAAATACTTATTCTTCAATTTGATACATGTTACTTTTCAATATTATTTATCCCAAAAGAATTCCTTGATCTTTAGAAATTTTAATTAGTACTTGAATATTTGCACTAAATTAATCATGCAACTCATTTTAGTTTAAAATTTAGATCTAACTATTTTTCTATCTCTAGCTAAAGAGGAAAGAAAGTACTGTTTTATCATTTTCAAAGCAACAACAAAAATTAAACCTCATTTAATAACTTCACTCACTGATCATCTTGAAGTCTGAAGCCTGATTCAACACTGAAAACATTTCTAATATTATGTACTCCAGCCCTGTTGAAAAAAAAAGATTATTTTTAAGGTGAAAATTAAAAAATATTTAACTCTTATGACTTGACATTACGGTACTTGAAAGAAAATGAAAGTTCAAAACCCTTATATTTCTATTAACTTGAACTAATTATTGTAATTAAACAATTATAATATTGATTCTAACTATAAAAAATAAAGAAAATTGTATGTTAACATTTAAGCAATTTAGGTACTATCACTAACCAATAAAAGTTCCAGTCATCTTCAGGGCCCACTTGGATCCAACCGCGATTTTCAAAATTATTTAGAAGTACAGATTTGTCAAAGTCTGATGCGAATTTAATACGTGCCATGTTGAATAATTACCTTCTTCAAGTTGAAAATAATTAGATCTAGACTCTATTAATAATATTTATTTAATTATTGGAAAAGCACAAGTTCATAATCATAGTTCATAGCTTTGACTTCAGTCACTCAGTTTGTGGGATAGAAATAGAAGTTAAAAGAACAGTTTGATTTTACTTGCTGATGGCTTCCAGCTTAAGTCTTCTTAACCCAAATCTTATCTAATTCAGAATTCTTCTCACGATGTGACTATAAACAATAAATTAAAATTGATTATTGATACTTTGATACTCTGTGTCCGCATCCAGTAAATTAATACTAGACTCTAGATCTAGATTTACTAGATCTACACTCACGACACTGATTCAGCTGTGATTCTTACGGCACACGGGAAATGGCGAGTAAAGGTAAAACCTTGTAGATCTAAATCAATTAATTAATTATCAAATATAATTTTAATGAGCCCAACTGCGTGACTTGCATATCTATAATCTATTTTTATTATTTTGAACTTATCGATTCAAACCATTTTAAAATGCGATTGTTATTTTAATATTGTTACTATAGTAACATACCAAAAGCAGTTTCCTCTAAATATCGAAACATAACAAGCACACCGAGAACACTTTTCTGAACTGTTTTGATTGAGCAATTTTATAAACGCATTAAACACGTCTTTAATCTTTTTAATAAAAAAATTAACGTAAAAGTAAAAGATCTAGAATCTAATTAATTAAAGTAAAAAATCAAACATTAAATACTGTAAATTAAATATTGTACACTAGTACTAGATTCTAGTTGTGTTTATATTAGGCCTAGTATTTGGCAAGGTTCTGAAATTCTTATCTGGCCTTGTAGAATAAATAATAATGGACCGCATATCAGATAGAATCTAGATCTAGACACCTATACCTAAACTATAAACTATAAACAATCGAGTTCTATAGTTCTATAAGTTAGTCTACTAATAATCTTGATCTCCATGGTTTAGTAATAGCAGACGAAGTTACTTGTACGTAGATCTAAATACTAGTAAATAGTTTGTAGTACTAGATCTAGATTCCTAGAGTAGATCTATTAATTAATTAATTAAATTAACGTGTTAGACTAGCAGCCTAGCAGGCAGAACGAACTGGGGTGTCCTCAACGAACCGCCGCGGCGTTGTTGTTTTTATGTTTTATAATTACATGACTGATTTGAAATGATTATAATAATTAATATTAATTAATACCTGGCATAGAGTTATCAATTAAATTCATAAACTCAAAACAATAATAATATTGAATAGGGCCTATTATTATAATTATATAATCTATATATATAATTCTCCTCTTCGAGCCGTTAGAAAACAAGCTGCAAACGCTCTCCCTACCTCCCCACCCCTACATGGTTTTAGTGAGCTGTGTTCACTCTAAATGTTTACAAGCAGAGCCAACGATTTTAAACGTAGGGGGGGGGGGGGGGGTTATGGTCCTTAACGAGCTACTTATAGTGTTTTAAAGAAATATTTTCAGTGTCAGCGTTGGTACTGTCGAATTCACAAATTATGAATTATTGAAAATTAGAAACAACTAAATAGCGGCGTATGTTATGCCGCGGGCCGGCTCGTAATATATAAATAAACAATCTCCCTAAATTGGCCTAAATACCTAGTAAATACTAAATACTCTACATTTATTTTTACAGACTCCACAATTGATACAATTACAATGGCCACGGAAAGAGAAGAGACTTCACTTTTAGAATTCACAGACCAGCCTTGTAAGGGGGACAGAAGCTTTCTGTGGACCATTATGAAAACTGAAGAAGAAGAAAGCTTTGATTTCACACTTCTTAGTGGACAGAGTGTCTGGGAGGGATCATGTAATTTTTTTTCTTCCCATCAAACCTTGGTTTTGATAATTTCTCACAATAAGTACCGTTTTGTATGTACATTTTGCTATCAAATCCATAAACAAAATTACTGGTAATGGATGTTGCACATATAATTTGATGTGAAGGTGGTAGAGGGTGGTTTATCATTTGTTATTTTGTGTTTTGCTGGGTGGGGGGGATAGAAAGCAATGTTATACATTAATATTTAAGTTATTATTTGTGCAATTTCTTTTCTTTTGGAATAGTTTGATGACTTTGAATTAGTTTAGAAAACTACATTATTTTCTTTCAATAAATTAATAGCAATAAGTTTATTTTTTTTATTTTCATTAGATTAAATATAAATATTGTCAGTAAGATAAATAATTACATTTTAAATTGATTTTGTTTTAGTTTAAACACTTTGCCTGAATTCATTAAAAATAATTTCATGTGTGAAACTAAATATAGACAATTAGGACAACTGCTTTATTTTAATGCAACGTTTTTAGTTTTAATCTAACCATATACGCCACAGTTTCCTTGATATAGTTTTTAAGTTTTTATGTGTACTCTCTTTATATTATTCCCTTCATTTAGAACATAATGACAACGATTAAGTTTTTAATCTTTTTTAAACAAGATCAATGTAAATCACTTAGCATCTACTAACTAGATTACAAAGCATTGCACGCTTTCAAGTTAAACACATGTCTTCATTTTAAAATCTATATTTTCTAATCAAAATATAATAACATTAAATAAACAAGTAAAAAAAGAAAAACCAATTGTATTTATATATACAAATGTAATGCCTCCTGACCTGTCCAGACTGATAATTTCCCTATAAAACCTTTCTTAAAATGTAAACGAAACTAGAGGCTGCTTCTGTTATTTTATACATGAGAGTCAAACTACAATTTGTATTATATTATACTATGTAATAGATTATTTCTTTTCCTTTCAGTATCATTAAAGGACATGAAGCAACAAAGTGATGAAATACGGATGGAGTTAAGTCCCTTCATAGATACTGCCAAAGCTGCATTTCTACAAGATGGTGAATCTTCAACTTTCCAGTGTACTTTATCAAACAGCAAAAAAGATTCTATATTGTTAACTTGGAAAAAGCAGTCAGAGGATGTTAAAGTAGGAACATTAATTAATATAAAAATAATAATTTTGTTACTTTTTGAAATTAAAGTAAAATTTAAGTACAAAAAATATGGTTTTACAAATTTTTTATTTCTATTATTTAAAAAAAATGTAATAGGCTTGCACACATTTTTTGTAGTTAATTGTTTTATTATTCTACATGCATACTTTTCATAGGACTTGGAATTCATATTAACCTTTTCATATATTTTTAAACAGTTTGTCTATATGCAGTTATCTTGTGATTTCTTTAACTATATAACAAATATCTTGTTGGAATATATTGTTGTTCTAAAAATTATGATTTTAGTTAATTTAGTATTTAATGTATTTCTGCAAACATTTTATATGAGTTTTAGTTATTCAGGCTTATTTAGGCTACTCATATATTTCATAAGTATTACTTTTTTAAAAGTTTAAATTAGGGTCACTGATGTTGAAGAAATGTGAGAACTTATCTTCCAAAATCTGTGATATTTTGAGCGATTGTGTAACCCGCCTAAATTCTTTGCATTCTATGAAATTGGAAAATCAAAGATTAACTTTAGAAAGACAAAATGCAATCAAGGTATGAAGATTGATGTACTAAATATATTAACCATTATAAATGCACTTTACAATTAACATACTAACCATAATTAGTATGTGAAATAGGTTTTTTATATGTACCCCCACATATTTATTTCAAATATACAACTACAACAAACATTTACTTTTACTTTTATTCACTATTGCATGAGTTGCAGCATTGTTATTATGTTTTGTAACTATTCTTTAAAATATATTCACATAATTAAGTTTGCACTTTCATTTGGAAAATGTGTGGTTAGCAATACCATAGTATGTTTGAATTTAATAAAAATGCATTACTTAAAAGTTTTGAAATTTACAGAAATTAGAAAAATGTGTTCAAGCAAAGGAGGAACTTGAAAAGAATCTTTATTCTAAGGTATTCAATTTGTCTTTAGATGTTTTACCATTAGTTGCCAAAATTCTGATTTATCTTATGGCCTATATTATAGTTGACTCAGGCAGTAACTTTTAAAATCACATAAACTGTATACTTTTTGCTATGTAAAGATTAGTTTGAGAAAGTTGTTTCCTGTGTCATTTGTAATGTTATAGTTTCATTTGTTCGATTTTTTTCAGTTTGTTGCAGTTTTAAATAGCAAAAGAGAGAAAATCCGTGAATTAGAAAATAATGACCATGAAGGTAAATAGTATTTCATTTAAAAAATTTCCATTCGATTTTCTGCAAAATTGTATCATTAAATAAAAATTGAGTTAACTTTTTTTGAGATTGTATCTCAGTAAAGGTGTTCGAATTTTTTTCAGAGCAAGAAATTGTAGAAAAAGATTTAGAGCCAGTAAAAAGAAAAAGTGACAGGTAGGACAATTTTTTAAAGAATAGTAACTATTTGGCATTTATTCATAGTGTATACTTATTTATATTCTTTAAGTCTTCTTACTGGAATCATAAAAATAAACATTTCAAATTTTAAAAAGTAGTATAGTATAGGCATTAATTTTATACACAATTAATGCTATATACATTGTTAAAAAGTATGCCCTTATTAAATATTCTGCATTATACTTTTATTAAAAATCTTTTTCAGAGACTTACTCAGTATTTCTACTAAAAAAGTGAGATTTATTTATAATTTGTTCTCTAAAACACATCACTTGTGACACTTTTAAATACATATTTTATTAAAATAAATAATATTTATATCCATCAAATTTATTTTTGTTAAGATTTTAAATTTTAACTTACATTAACAAATTGCACAAAAAAAGTTCCACATTTGATTAGGTGTCTAACACAGTATAATCAAATTTGACAATGAAATATTTAATCTTCCTAAACTAGGTTAAATCCAAAAGGGATGAAACACCTCCAGATCTTGATTCTTCACTAAACCTTGACATTGACCAAACAGAAGAGAGAAATAATCCAATTGTAATCAGGTAATGTGATAAAATATAATTTTTAAAGAAATATTTAACTACCAAAGTGTTTTTATTTTATTAAATATGCTTCATTGTGAATTTGTTAAATTTTTTTGTTTAGATTTTAAAAATGTGATTTGTATCAAGTTTTTCAACTTGATGTAACCTAAGAAAATTCATTTTGTTTTGTAGCTAAAATAATGAGTTCTTCAAGCATGTTAATAGTGTGGTTGTATGTTTGCCTCTGTAATTTTAGGAGCCGAGCAATAACACAAACAAGAAAAGGAGCATCATCCAAACTTATATTACCAACAGTTTCCACTAACAGTTCAGTCAATCTGTAAGTTGTCTTCATTGTGAAGTGTGTTCAGTATTTGATTGATCCAGGGAGGTTACTTGTTGATTGTAGTTATCTATCCACCAGCCGCATATCTCTAAAAGTATTGCAGTGCTTGAAGAAACTTTTGTATTTTCTTAATAGATAGACATAGCAGAGCCTATTTTAGAAGTACCATAATTATGTTTACTTACCAATATTTTATCTTATGCTAAGAACTCAGGTTCATAGGCCCTTAAAGAGTAGTACAATTGTGATAATCTTTTTAGTTGAGAGCATTGTCCAACTTTTGTATATCTGAACTTGTTAATGCAGATTATATACTAAATTAATTTATATTCATTTCATTATATAATGCATCAATTGTAAATGTAATATTATGAATTGGGTAATAAGTAGATTAAAATAAAATATTTTTTTTGTACAGGCAAAGAAAGTCAAGCTTGAGGAAGAGTGGTTCCAATAAATCATCTGACAATTTGGATCCAGAGGATTTGTTAGATAATTTTTAGTTCTTTAAAAAACAATTCCTTGATTGGCTCATCATCCCTTGATATATTGATTTTTGCTCAACCTCTTCCCCTCCATCACCTGGAATTACTGAACTGATTACAATTGAAAACAAAATATATTTAATTTAAAATTACTTAATAATCAATTAAGTATAGTGAAATGTTTGAAGAATCAATGGGGTCCTGAAGTTTTTATTAACATTACTAATTACTCAACGAAATTTTCCTGTTGTAAATAGTAGTTACCTCCCTGCAAAAATCTTTGCAGGAGATTTTCTGCTATTCTCAGTCAATATTTTCCTGTTATCTTTAGTTTTAAACACTATTCTCAGTCAATATTTTCCTGTTATCTTTATGCTTTTGCTGGCCTCCTTAGTTGGTTAAAAAGCTGGATTTTTTAAATGTCCACAAGTTATATAAAATATACCCTTGGTACTTAAAATTGTGTTCTTCTGAACTATAACTCCAATATTTTTACACCAAGAAGCTTAATCCAAAAAATGTGTTCTTGGCTCACATATTTTAGATCAGCTATCTGTTATTTGCATTCCATTCCATCAATAGTTGTGACTCTATTCATTATCATATTAGGCAAGTGATTTTAACACCAAATAAAATTGATAACCTTTTTGTTATAAATTCATGTAACTTAACCATACCTATGTGATTTGAACCCATGTATAATTTAATGTAACAAAGAGTAACAATTTCATTTACACTATTTTAAATTTATTTTTTACATTTGAAGAGCTTTTTTAAAAAAAAATGTATTTTGCATAGTTTTTAAAACTATTTAAAAAAAATAATTTGTAAAATTGTAAAAAAAAAAATCTTTGTTAATTTAATTAATAGCTTACAAGAGTTGTATGTTCTATTATTAATTCCTATGTAAATATTTTAAAATGAGCTAAGCAAATGTTATTTCTCTATACCAGTACTTAGAAGGCTTAATTTATGAAAAGCTTCTCTCTTTATGTAACCAGATATACACCACCAGTGTATAATTTGTAACCATTTTACTATTAGACTAGCAACCTTTTGTTCTTCAAATCTTCAATAAAAAAAACTTGTAAACATAATTATTGTACATGTTTTATTTTTAAAACATGTACTTGCATATATTTTTAAAAATATCTAACTAATGTTATTTTATTTCAAATTACTTGTTGATTTCTATTTCAAATTATGCATTATGATTGAATAAACTAATTATCACTGTAGTTTTATTATTATTTTTTGCTGATTTTTGGCAACATGATTTTAGTCTATTAATTTGAAGAGTTGGACTCAACACTGGATAGATTTTTTTCTTTACAGTATTCCAGCTAAATTAATATGCAACTCATGGTAAACTTATTTTTCTCTGTATGACCAAAAGATGAAAATTAAAGAAATCTATTACCTTGTTCTTTTTGCAGAGCATAACAAGAAATTTTGAAGAACAATATTTGGTAGAACAATTGTCAATATTTATTGGATAGAGGTAGTAACCATCAATGACTAAACACTCTGATTAGAGGTTCATAAATGTGATGTCACATTTGAGTTAAAAAAAACATTCTTTTAAATTAGATAATAGCAGTTTTTTTGTTGTTTTAGAATGTGTGTTTTTTTTAAATCGCAATAAATATTGATTAGACAGTCCAACCCAATGTTGAGCCAGCGCAGTTAATAGTTAAGAAAATATATTCCTGAGCTGCCTGCAAACAAAATATGGTTTTTGGGGAGAAGAGGGATTTAAGCTGAAGTGTGACGTCATTTTAGTAGTCTGACTTTGGTTGACGATAGGCAGCCTAGGGGGAGGTAAAAAAAAAAAGCGTCCTATGATAGGTTACCCCCCACCTATCGACACTAGACCATCCCGATCCCCAACCCAAACGTCGTTAGGCCTATAGTTTTACAGGGCATACACCTCTCTCCAGATAAACAAATAGATCTAGAAATAGAGAAGTGCGGCTTTACGGACTGCTCATAATAAAATTAATAACCAAACCACGTAGATCGTGGACTGCAGTCTATTCAAAGTTGTTTTACCATGTTATCAGCAGATAGTTTAAAAGAAAAGGAAAAGCTAGTTATTGTAAATAAATAAAGTAAATACTAAATAGGGTCTATTGTATTTTATTACCATTCGTTATTATAGGATCTTATGCAATTTATTCAAATTCTCGAAAACTATTTCACTCTATAATGCTATATTATTCATAGCCTGGTTATTTATTATTGCAGTTCAAAACCCAATATTTTCATTAGACAGTTTATTAGTTTGAAATCAATGGATTTAACAAAAAAGAAAAGAGTGGGTTGCTGTATAACAGACTTTAGTAAACGTTATTACGTATTGAAAACCCTTGCCATACTATTTTATAAGAGACCCACGCTTTTCTTAAAGTAGGCCTACTAGATCTAGATCTAAACTAGATTCTACAGTTATTTAAATAGTTGTGCATTATTAAATATTTAAAGTAATCGATTTTATTTTTCCATTTGTTGTGTTCTCGCCAAGCCTAACGGCATTTTTTTCCCATGCTGTTGTTTTTTCCTTTCTGAGGCCACACCGAAAATAGTCATAAAATGCAAATGCCAACAGATACTGAAATAGAAGCAGAATTCCCCAAAGTACTGGCCAAGTGATGTCTGCGGAAAAGTATGGAACAACTCGTTCCGAAAGACTGCCCTTACACCGAGTCGACCTAGATTCTAGATTGTATCTTTTGTAAACAGTTTAGATTTATGTAGACTAGTCTGGATCTATTGGGAACACACTGTGATACGAAACTCTTATTGCATTTCATTGCCTTCATGTCTGGTTTGAATAACTTTTAAGTCATGAAGGCTGCGTTGCCAGTCTTTCTACTCCTAGCTGTTCTGCAAGGTGAATAATAATAATAAAATACAGTATTTAATACTGGGTAGATTAGATTTTTTAGAATAATAATTATTAAATTAATTAAATCTAGATCTAGATTTCTAGCTAGATCTAGATCTTCTAGATCAAGAATTTTAGAGTCTAGCAGCTAGATCTAGTCTAGATCTAGCTAGAGTCTAGAATAGATCTAGAATCTAGATTCTAGATCTACTTGACTAAACACTTGTGAATTTTCAGCAACTAAAACACTAAAACTGAATCTAGATTCTAGATCTAGAATCTACTTCTAAAGTCTTCTAGATTCTAGATCTTACTAGATTTAGATTATAGATCTAGAGTTCTAGAATCAATCTAGATCTAGCTAGAATGACAATTGCATTCATTAAGTTTAAGAGTTTAAAAATCAGTCCCAAGATTGGGTGAAATTATTATTTAGGGCCTACAGGAAATTATAGTCCTGAAGCCTAAAATTGTATATTTTATAATATAGGGCCTACAATATTCAGTGATTCAGGGGCCTTTTCTTAATGCCTAATCTAGGTTCTAGAATAATTATTTAGTAGTATCTAAAGCCTATATTATTAGTGTTTATTAGGCCTAATTAATTAGTAATTATCTACATTAATAGCAGAAAACGCAAACAGAGTAAAAACATTCATAGTCATACGAAAAACAAAACGTGACATCACATGGAATATAGTTGGTAGAAAATATCCTACAGCCGGGAAAGTACACACAATAAAAATACATTATTGATTCTTGAGTAAACAAGGGGAAAAAAAGCCAATTTTGTCTAATCTTAAAAGTGGTTTGCTTGCAACCCTCTTTTTTACCAGAAGAATTGAAGAATTTAATCCGCACCCCCCCCCCCCCCCAACGTATAGTGCCCCCTCCACGGAGAAAAAAAGTCTGAAAGAAAGTCTATTTCCATGCTTGAGGTTTAGCTGCCAAAAGTAGGAAACGTTTCTATATTATAAAAGTAGGCTAGTGTTTCTTGCAGACTTTTTCCTCCCCAGAGGGGGGTGGGTACTTGAAAAAATGTTCAGAGAAGTGGGGGGTGGGGTGGTTACTGGTGAAAGTATATTTTTTAAAATAAATTCTATGTCGTTATAGGGGTCAGTAAACTTTCTATGGGGGGCTCTGCCTTCACTCTCCCTAAAAATTACCTGCAAGAAACTCTAAATGCGACTTTGTCAAGTTTGAGCTTAGGTTCGAGGTTTAGGGGTATAACCATGACTATATTCAGTATGGATGTGCAGTAACTACATTAAGTTAGTTGAACCTAAACTTGTATTTTAAGTAGGCTTATAGTTGACCTACTGTAAAAAAAATGTCTTGGTCTATCCTATTTAAATTTATTTTAACACTTGACATATGAAAATAGGCCAAAGTTTGTGGTAATAATTATTATTATTTTTAAAAATTTTACTCTTACTAGACTAGAGTTCTCTTTAAGTTACAAATTATAAATAAATCTACATATTAAAAACACACTGAAGTTTTAAACAATTATCATTCTTAACAAAATTATTACTGTTGCAGCAAATTAATAATTTAAATAAAAAAAGGGACATTAATAAATATAAAATGAGTTTGAATCATTCACAGTTTTTTTTCTTCTTACTAGATGTCTCCAGAGTTAAAGGCATCAAGATGACTGACTGCAGTAACTGCTCATCCAGTGAGTTCATGTGTCGACCAAATAACTGCACATGCATTCCTAAAACTTGGGTTTGTGATGGTGAAGAGGACTGTAAAGATGGTAGTGATGAGATCAAAGAAGAATGCGGTTTGTAAAGTTTTGGAAAACATATATTTATAATGCAAACAATTCTAAACTTCCTGGTTCTTTAGGACTATGCCATACCACATTTTTCATGAATAAAGACTATTATAACTTTATAATACTATATAATTTTCCAAATACTATTTAATTAGTTAATTTCTAAATGTGCCCCAGGGTTACTTAATAATATAATATTTATTCAACCTCTAGAAAACTACAAATGTCCTGAGTTTGACTTCAAATGCGCTAATGGTCACTGTATTCAGATGATGTGGAAGTGTGATGGGGATAATGACTGCGGAGATCACTCTGATGAGTTGAGATGTCGTAAGTAGTTTAGATGTTTCAAATAGTTGAGATGTTGTAAGTAGTTTTGATGTTGTAGTTGAGTTGTAAGTAGTTTAGATGTTGTAAGTAGTTAAGATAATGTTGTTATTTCTGGTCTGAACTTCTGGCCATGGTGTAATCCCTCTTGGAATACTTTTGTATATTTTATTTTGTAGATCACTTAAAAATAAAAAAAAAAATAAAAAAAGTAGCATAATTAAAAAAATATCAGTACCCTTTCTACATGAATTAAAGCAGATTTTTGTATGCTCATACAATAGTTGCCAGTATTTATCTATTGTACTCTTTATGATTTATCAAAAGCTGTATGTTGGAATGTACTTATTACAGAGTGTAATAATGGTTCTTTTGAGATGATTTGGCTAATTAAATTTCCTGTGTAAACAGTTAAATTATACCAATGGCTGTTATCCAGAATGTTATTGTTTGAAATTTCAGCTCAGCAGAATTGTTCTAATGGGGAATTGCTGTGTAAAAATGGGCAGTGTGTACCACTAGAGTGGAAATGTGATGGCTAATTAAATTTCCTGTGTAAACAGTTAAATTATACCAATGGCTGTTATCCAGAATGTTATTGTTTGAAATTTCAGCTCAGCAGAATTGTTCTAATGGGGAATTGCTGTGTAAAAATGGGCAGTGTGTACCACTAGAGTGGAAATGTGATGGGGAGGACGACTGTGAGGACGGCACAGATGAAGAGTGTAGTAAGTTTTTATTGTCCATTTATGCAGTTGGTGTTTTAATTTGTTACTTGGACACAAGTATGTATTTTGAAAAAATAAATATTTTTGAAAAGTATTTTAAAACATTTAAATTAATGAACTTGTTTTTAAAACTTTAATTAAAATAATACTGATTGTTTTAAATCAGCTGATACTGTTGGTTCTGTTAAAGCAGGGGTTCCCAACCTTTTTTTTACTCTAGAGCACATTCTAAAATATCGGTAGTGTGGCGTAGCGACCCTTCCCGTCACCCGGGGACAAAACTTTCGATTTGCACCCCCCTCCTCAAACTTTCAATTTGCACCCCACTCTAACTTTCGATTTGCACCCCCCTCAAACTTTCGATTTGCACCCCCCCCCCCCTCAAACTTTCGATTTCCATCCCCTTCAACCTTTCAATAATGTTTACGAAAAAAATTCTGTCTCTGTCGAATACGAATAGTGAGAGGCGGGCACATACAAATCGTTCGGCTGGCGCCATGGCGCCCGCGGACACGGGGTTGGGAACCCCTGTGTTAAAGCATGAAATTAAAACAAAATAAGGTTTAGAATTTTTATACTGTTAAGTAATGTTGAAAATATATCACACGCATTTTGTTGTAATCTACATTAGATGATTTTATAATTTAACATTACATTGCACAGTATTAAATAAGTTCATATCAATAGTCACCCAATTTTTCAACTTCATCGTTACTTTCTTGTAGCCCTGCAGGATTGTGTGTCTGGGCAGCTTCAGTGCCAGGATGGTACCTGCATATCAGACATGTGGAAATGTGATGGTCAGATAGACTGTGTCAATGGAACTGATGAAGAAAACTGTGGTATGTTGCTTCTATTTTAGAAATAAACTAAGGTACAACATGGTTGAGTTAGAGATAGCATGATAGTTAGTTTGAACTCACTGGCTGGTGAGACTTGTTAGCTGGGGACAGCACCCCATCTAGGAGAGCAATCTCTCTAATCAAACTACTATTGCCTTGCAGATGTTCTTGGGTCTAAAAAGGGTATGGAAGCATGTCCAGAATGAAAAAAACTGGACTAAGTCAGAGTCTATGGGTCATATGATGCATAACATTTTAGCAATAATGTAAAAAGAAATCCCCCTCCAATTGTGCATTTCAAAATGAAGGAAAGTAGTATAAATTTATTAAACCACTGGTAGACAGTATATCCACACTTGATATTTTAAAACTTATTTTTAATATCTGTTTTTGTTAAAATTATTTACATAACAAGCATTTAGGAAATAATACGAGTTTCATAGAAAAAAAGTTATTCACTTTCTATTATCACAACATTTAAAATAAATAATTATTAATCTTACCAAGGGATTTCCATGATACACCTAAGATAGATGAACCAGGATATCCTAGTTTTGTAAACCAAATGTTGAAGTTACTAGGACCTGATCTCTGAAAATTTCAATCTGGCCTTCAATATATTCTGCTGATAGAATTGTTTGTCTTAACTAGTGTTCCTTTTAGTGAATTCTTTTAAAATTTTCTAACTAAGACCACTTATTTCTCTATAGGCTACAAGCAGTCAAAATGCAGCAAGGAGCAGTACCAGTGTAAAAAAACTTTAAACTGCATCAAGACAGAGTTTTTGTGCGATGAAGAGAATGACTGTGGTGATTGGGAAGATGAAAAAGGCTGCAGTGAGTAATGACAAATAAAACAGCTATTTTCCAACACCTGTGAATCTATAATAATTCAAAAATGAGTTCTTCATCATAAAAAAACACTATAAAACATTGTTTAATGTTATCCTGTTTGATTGTTATAAAAAATCTAGTTATAACAAATAATAACTTCCCATAGTAGTAAGTCACTATATTTAGGTTAAAAAAAATTGAGCATGCATTTTACTTCTAAGTAACCAGTATCTATCGCAAAGAAATTACTGCAACTCTTTGAAGGCTTTGCTTCCCCCATTATAAAAGACAGAAAAGAATTATTTAATTTGATAGGATAAAAGAAGAGTCTAAAAAAATATTTTAAAAATTTGAGCCACTTTATACATGAAGCTAATAATCTTTTATCTTCAATCTATAAGAAGGGATTTTTTAAAAATATTATACTTTTTAAAAAACAATTTCCTTAGTGGATTATAAAAAAATAGCGTGTGAGTTAATTAAATTTAATTTAGAAATTATGGTTTGGTCACAATTAATATAACAACTAAATTTCCAAAAACTACATAAATGCACTTCACATGTTTTAAAAAACTGCTTGTCAATTAAGTTAACAGTATGATGCATCATTATTCAAGGCAAATTTTAAAAATTACTGCTACAGTAGGAACTAATTTCTATTAAAATTATTTACTCCACAGCCCATTGTCCAAGAGGAGAATTCAAATGTGGCAGTGGAGTTTGTATTAATAAAATTTGGTTGTGTGATGGTGATTACGATTGTGATGACATGTCTGACGAATCTAACTGCTGTGAGTACTTCACTACTGAAGACATAATGTTAAGAAATTTGTTCTGTTATAATTTTTTCACATTTAGTGCATAAGTTAAAAAAAACCAGAATGAAATTTTACTGTAAAATTATTGACATGATTAAATTGTATTTTAAAATATTGTTAATTTAATCTTCTTCGAATGGCCAGCTCACTTAGTGTTACCCTGCACGAATGAACAGTTCCGATGTGATAGCGGATTTTGCATTGATAAGAATATGAAGTGCGACGGACAGAGGGATTGTGCAGATAACAGCGATGAGAGGAACTGCAGTGAGTAATGATGCAAGATTTAAATACATTCATTAAAATAAAAAAACTTGTTTTTAAATCCTATTATTGTCTTGTGGATACTAATGAAGACACTATTTTTTAAAATTATTTTAGAGCCCAGGAAATGTAAATCAGACCAATTTAGATGTGATAATGGCAAATGTTTGGGACTTCACAAAGTTTGCAATGGTAGAAATGAATGTCAGGATGGATCTGATGAAATAGCATGTGGTAATTAATAAATTATCTGTTTTAATTTAGAAGTTAACATTTTCTAATAAAAATTGAGTTTCATGGTCCCTTTAACATTACCATCATAAGATAAAAGAAGAAAAAAGAGGAGTTTTTACTTGGCTAGCATGACAGCCATGTTATTGACAAGTTTTAGAATATGCCTGTTCACTTTTAAAGTCTGACATCAATGTTATGCATTATGCTTATTTTTCCCTATAATTTTCTACTTTGTTAAGGTTTTTAAATAATATTAATTCATTGATTTGCTTTGCTTTCATTGAATGTTTAATATTTAACAATTGTTCAGACACTCTAACTTCCTGTTCTGTCAACAATGGAGGATGTTCACACAACTGTAAGCCCACACCCCATGGAGCCAGGTGCTGGTGTAAGTCTGGCTTCAAGTTGGCAGAGAACAGAACATCTTGTGAAGGTAAAGAAAATGTCCAATTCTCTTTATAAATAATATTAATTAAGCTGTCTCCTGTTATGGACAAAGTTGTTTTTCATGAATAACTGCAATGGCCCTTGCCTAACCCAAATGCTAACTCTGTAGATATAGAAATTCCAAATGTGTTTATTGTTTATTCTACATCACTTATTGTTAGAAAGTGGAACAATGTTAACAACATATGGATATTGTGCAGAAAAAGAGTGTGCAAAATCACAGAATATTTTTCCAATCCATAACTGGTTGACCCCAAGGTTTGCATAGGTCAAGTTCTTCTTGGAGAATGTTTATTGATAATTCCCCAAGTCCTTTTTTTTTAATTGTATTTTGCCAAGTCAAATATTTTATTGCTAAATGTAACTTTTGAAAATTTGATGAGAAAACTGAAACACCCACTGTAAACTACTGCTTTAATGATTTTAAAAATTTTGCACCTCATTGTCCCCAGATATTGATGATTGTTTACTGACTGGAGCATTTAGCCAGATTGAGCACCCACTTAGCCAACTGCTTTAATATATGTGTTTATTATCACCTCATTGTCCCCAGATATTGATGAATGTTTGCTGACTGGAGCATGTAGCCAGATCTGTACAAATGTAGCTGGCTCATACAAATGTTCTTGTGTGGCAGGCTATCAACTTAAACCAGATGCTAGAGGGTGCAAGGCACAAGGTTTGTCAATCATTATCTTTATATGATCAACAAAAAATGTAAAATATTGCATGGAGGATATGGCAGAACATGTGGTGATTAACTAGATAGAGATTATTGATGTGGAGCTATGGTCATAGATTATAATTAAGAGTTTTCTTTTCAATGGTTATTTTCTTTACCTTTTCCTGTTTATTAAAAATATTGTTTATGATGCACAAAGTACTAGGAAATACTCAATTTATCTAATTAATGGATTGTCTTAAAATATATGAAGACAAAATTTTTTGAAAAACTTAGTTTATGTTAATAAATATATTTAATCTTTAATTTTTTTGTTGTTAAAAACAAATTATTTTATGATAGATTGGTTTCGATTTTTTAAACATGATTTTTTGTCTTGAAATCCAGGAGGAGAAGCATATCTAATCTTTGCTAACCGTGTAGACATCAGGAAGGTCACCCCAAACAAAACAAACTACACATCCATCCTACAAGGGCTGCAGAATGCCATTGCTCTAGACTTCCACCACATTGAAGGCTTTGTGTTCTGGAGTGACGTTACGCTGGATGTTATTAAACGGGCTCATTTGAATGGCACTGGTGCCATCAGTATAATTTCTGATGGTTTGGATAACCCAGGTTGGTAATAACAAGTGTTTTTTTAAGTTCTAAGACACAGTAGAGCTGGTTGGACATTGTGATAAAAGATGAACTGATTGTTGTATTTACATTTGTATCTCTTTTGAGTAAGATCAGAGAAAACTAAAATCATAACATAATAAACTAAAATGCTCGAATAACTTGGATTTTTTGAAAGAATGTCAGTATTTAAAAGTATAGCTAGTATTTAAGGCATAGTTTTTTTTTGTGTGGAAATTATAATCATTTTAATATAATTATATGTTAAATTAACTTGTATAACATGACAACGTAGCAAAATTTCCTCATCTGTCAGCTATTTTACTTGTATAGTTTGCTATAATTTTTTCAAATTTTTTTCTACACATTTAGTATAATTTTGCCAATTTGTTTTTTTTCCTTAGGAGGACTTGCAGTAGATTGGATTCATAACAAACTGTTTTGGACAGATGCGGGCACATCAAGAATTGAGGTGGCTAACCTGGATGGTACTTATAGAAAAGTTATTCTTTGGCACAATTTAGAAAAACCAAGAGCCATTGCAACCCATCCTAAACAAGGGTAAGTGACTTTGCAAGTGTTTATGACTGTTCCCATAAAAAAGTGAAACCGAACATTACAATAAGAGAAAAAAAACAAAAATACAAACTCATTATACCAATTCACTTTCATTGAAGAAATTTCCATGCATACTTTTTTTGCTGTATGATTTTTATTGCATCTTTTTTCCTTTGCACTTTCTGGTCACCGTTTGATTCTCAAAATTTAACATTTAGCTCTTGGTTAATTTAATCTGTCCCTAGCCAAAGAGTGTAAAAATCAAAGAAATACTAAACAAAAAAGGAAAAAGTGAAAATAAAATGAATTTTCCCCATTTACACATTTTTTTATTTTATGCCTGCTATTTTGCTCCTAATTAAGTAATAAAATGATAAAGATAAAGCACTTTTGAATATATGCAGTTCATAAAACTCAAAACTATATTTACAGCTTAATATTTTGGACTGACTGGGGCACTACTCCTAAAATTGAACGAGCTGGGATGGATGGGAGCAGGAGGATCGTCTTGGCCAGCACTTCCCTATTTTGGCCTAATGGGCTAACTGTTGACTACGCAGCCGAGCAGTTATACTGGGCTGATGCCAAACACCATGTCATTGAGTGTTCAGGTCTAGATGGATCTAATCGAAGAGCTGTCATTAGTGAAGGTAAATATTGAAATTAGTTCACACTAGTAAATGTTTGTCAAAGGTGGTGATAGGTTTCTGTGGCGACCCCATGTGTCCTAGGCACTTAAAGGATAAGGTAAAGAAATACTTATAACACCTTTTTAAAATTTTAGTAAAAAACTTACTTTTTGAATATAAACTATGATTGAATAGATACTATGTTTAATATTTATGTTCTTGAGTGTTTTATATATTTTAATTATAATTTGAAATCAGTTAATATTTTTTATATTTAATGCACAGTTATTATTTAGTGCATATTTATAACATTTTTAAATACAATTACTCACCATCCAATTTTATTTTTAAAATCTTAGTGCTTTTATATTGCCATTCTAAAGTTTCAGTTGTAAAAAAAATCTAATCTCCACTTTTCATCTTCTCTAAGGTCTCCCACACCCTTTTGCACTTACCATATTTGAGGATGAACTTTATTGGACAGACTGGTTTACTAAGAGTATATACAAAGCAAATAAATTTAATGGCAATCATATTGAGACAGTGCGGACCAGATTGTTTTTTCCCATGGACATTCACACATTTCACCCCCAGAGACAACCACATGGTAAAAATCTCTTTTTCAGTTAAACATTAACTTTTGTTTTTAAAGTTTCTTAAAATAAGTTTTGATTCCTTATTATAATATTTTGTGATACTGATTTTAAACCACTAAATGCATAGTCATTGCAAGCAGCTCTTTCTTAAAATAAACTTATTTTTATAAGGTTCATTTACTTTAATTGTGTAATGTTTTGTATTTTAATTAGTCAATATGCAGAATTTATTGCGCTTGTAAAATTCTTGTATAATTTTTGTGCAGCTGTAAACCTGTGTGGACCAAACAATGGTGGATGCAGCCATCTTTGTCTACCCAATGAGGTCAACTTCACCTGCTCATGCCCAACTGGGCTTGTCTTGAACAAAGACATGAAGAACTGTGCTGAAGGTATAACATTATTATAGTGCAGAAAGAATTGAATCCTTATTTATGGATTGTCTTGGTCATATCACATTCTATGATCAATTTTTTGTGTGGAGATTTTGAGTTGTTTTTTTTAAAGTAGGCTAAGCATTTTTCTTAAATTTGGCACAACCACTCAAAAAAAACAAAAAAAAGTTTTGAAAAAAGTTTGCCACCATTATGATTTTTGTTTTGCTCTCACGTAAAAAGTTATTACAGCAATGATAATAAATAGTAGGAAAATACCAGTTGTACTTTGAAGTTTTTATTAAGTTTTTGATTTTATTTTACGTTTCCACCATAAAGATTAAATTTGAATTACTTGATAAATAAATTAATTTATTGTAGCTGTTGTGAACATGTTTATGAAATGTTAATCTTTATCATGAAGAAGAAAAAAATGTTACTTTAAATGCATTGATGTCATGGCTTTTATTTACTTAAATTTTTTTTCTCAGTCATGGACACGTTTGTCCTATTTTCTACCCAAAACGACATCAGACGCATATCACTGGATGTAGGAGAACTAACAGACGTTGTCATACCTTTGGGTGGCATTGAAAGTGCTGTGGGTGTAGAGTTTGATAGCTTCACAGACAAAATATACTGGTCAGACATTGGTGCTGATAACATTGGTGAAGCATCGTGGGAAGGAAAAAATGCCAAGGTCAGAAGCCAAATTTAGAAACATGTATGTGCTTAATTTTTAGCCCTGAGTCAGAGACAGAATACAGTTTACTATAATGTTAGTGTAATGGATAAAGATTAAGCTTTTTTGTAATGATAATTTAGAATAAAAGTATAGACAGTATATATAAACAACCACTTCTTAAATTTGTTGAGTTGTGGTATATTGTTTATTAAAATATTAATATTATGATAAACATGATGTATGAATAAACAAAATTTTGTTTAAGCTTAGTGAAATCATATAAAATGATAGACATTAAATTGAAGGTTTTTCATCAGAAATACCTATATAATGGCATTTATACTAATTTTGGTATGAAATTAAAAAACACTATATATATCTTTTTTTTTTTTACAGATAATTATTGGCACAAGTTTAGATTCCCCATCTGGAATTGCTTTAGATTGGGCTGGTCACAACTTGTATTTGACGGACAGTGGGAATGACAGAATCGAAGTCTGTTCTGTTGAATCAGGTCTTAGAACAGTTCTTGTTTGGAGAGACTTGGATCACCCTAGAGATATTGTTGTTCATCCAGAGAAAGGGTATGCTACTCTAAATTTATTTTATTATATAATAAGAGTTACAACCCTTTGTTATACATTTTATACCATTTTAACTGGCAACACAAAAGATAATGAAATTGGTGTGCACCGATTGCACACATTTTTGTGTGTGTGCAATGGAATTTTTTTTAAAAACTAAGTTTTTAGTTGTGCATTTTTCTGGGAATCAGAGAAATGATTAACTAAGTTGTGAGTCTACTGATGTTAACTGTTTTTTTTAAAGCCTCATGTTTTGGACTGATCTTGGCAAGTCAGCCAGGATAGAGAGGTCAGGTATGGATGGGAGTGAACGCCAGATTTTGCTCAGCAATGACATCACCTGGCCAAATGGACTTAGCTTGGACTTTGAAACTGACCGCTTGTATTGGGTTGATGCAGGGACTCACACTCTTGAGTCATGTGCACTTGAAGGCAATGATAGAAAGGTATGCTTGGATTTTATTTCTATAATCTTTGTTTATAAAATAAATGTTCAGCCAATAGACTAGAATACGGTTAGCAACTTTTGTCTTGGTTGAATAAAAAAGGTGATTGTATTAATGTAAAACCTATATATAATTAGAGGCCTTGTAGTTTTATAATATACTAAAAATCTAAATGTTTGATAATCTTTTATCTTTTAAAATAAATATTAAATTAACAAAATAAAAAATAATTGAAATTGCTTTTAATTGAAAAATTTTTTTTAAAAAAAAAACAACATAGAGAGTCAAAAGATTTTGCTAAAGTAACAAAACAATTTATAAACCAAGTAAACGTCTTGAGAAGAATATCGAAAGAAACAATCCTAAGTGCCCAGTATCTTAGAAAAAAACATGAGGTTGGTCAAATTACAATACGATTACATTTTAAAACATTTTTCTGAAGGTGGTCATCTCATCAGGCCTGCAGCACCCGTTTGGCATCACAATCTACGACCAAAATGTCTACTGGACGGACTGGGATGCTGGCAGCATCTTTTATGCAGACAAAATCACAGGCTTAAGGAAAGGCGTTCTGGCTTCAGGCTTTGGACACATCATGGACCTAAAAGTTTTTCATAGGACCAGAAAGAAGGGTGTGTATCTCAAGATAATTGATACCTGCTCTATCTCCCCAATTTATTATAGAAACACATTTTTTATTTTCGTATATTTAACTAAATTTGAGGTTACAAATTTTGAACTATATTTTCTTACTCTTATTCATATGCATGGTTATGGTGTAAAATATTAGCCTCCTAAGCTTATAAATAAATAAATTTCACTTTTGGAGTGATATTTATCCTAAAAATAAAATAAAATTCCAAGAATATTAAAAATCAAATAATTTTCAATTCATTGAAAAGAAATGTAATTATACTTGTAAGTAATGTTATTTTTATATATATTATTTAACTTAGAAGTACACTGGGTGTAACAATATAAAATATAATAATTTACATATAATTTATTACAAAAATTAATGTTATATTATTTGTGAGTCCTGCTAAGTTAATTTCATGTAAAAATGTCTTCCAACTTTTTGCAGTGCCAACAGAGTGCAGCATCAATAATGGAGGGTGTAGTCACATATGCTTGATTGCCCCAGCACCTAGAGGACATGCTTGTGCTTGCCCTACTGGAATTATACTGAAAAGTGATGGTAAACAGTGTAATACTTGTAAGTAAATATAACACATTTCCTGGCTTTTTTTATGTACATGCTGTCAAAACTATTTTATGCATGCTTATTAATTCACTTATACAGGTATACAGTTTAGCTATATATATGAAAAGTAATTTTCACTTTAAGGTTTTTAGTCATTTTTTTTGCATTGTGTTTAAAAAGACTCACTGTATTGAAGTATCCATTGTGTTATGAAAATTTGTCCTTTCTTTTAACAGTGATGCGCAACTTTTTGATCTTCACACGGCGCCAGGATATAAGAAGAATTTCTCTAGAAGTTGAATATTATGTGGATGTTGTCATACCAGTGGGGGACCTCAGGAATGCTATAGCTATTGATGTTGATGTTTTAGAAGGTAAGCTTATCTGAATTCTGTGAATACTGAAATTCATTCAGAAAAAAAAAATTATACTGAGTTTTATTTTAAATTTTGTTTGATAGTGAGAATGGCCATTATGGGCCATATTGTTTTTTTTAAATTTTTTTTAGAAATTTAGGATGGAAATTTTTTTTTCCAACATCACTATGCTCTTAATATTATAAACAAAACTTCATTCAATATTAGAGGCATTTTAATTAGTTTTTATTTCACACAATTTGTTTTTGAAGTTGTAAATTAAATGATTTGAGGGTTACTACAGTAGAAATGTATTTGTGTTTCGTTTTAGGTAAAATGTACTGGACAGACACAGTTCTAGACAAAATCTCAAGGGCAAATTTAAATGGATCCAATGTAGAAAGGATCATAGAGCATGGTATCCACACAGCTGATGGCCTGGCTGTTGATTCTGTTGGACGCAAGATCTACTGGACAGATGATGGTCACAACCTCATCCAGGTATAAATTATAAATGAGACACGGTTGCCCGTACAAATTCTAAATGAGACACGGTTGCCAGAACAAATTCTAAATGAGACACGGTTGCCCGTACAAATTCTAAATGAGACACGGTTGCCAGAACAAATTCTAAATGAGACACGGTTGCCAGTACAAATTCTAAATGAGACACGGTTGCCAGTACAAATTCTAAATGAGATACTGTTGGCTAGTGGTAGAGTGCTTGGTTAGTAAAATAAAGTACTCTTTCAAACCTCATAGTTGAAGTAGAGTTTATATGTTTCTTGAAACGTCCTTTACTTTCCCTGACTTCAGTCACCATTATGTCCCACATACTAGACAAAATAAACTTAACCTTAACTTAATGTCAGCAGTCATATGATCTATAAAAGGATTATAATAAAAGTATAAATAAATTGTTCCTCTACCTATTCAGATGTAAAACACTTATAGTTTTCTAAATTTAATCTAAGATTTAAAAAAAAAAATTGATTTTGTTTTTTTTAAAATTGTACAATGTGTATAACTATTAGATTCAGGGGAAAAATAAAAACATTACCAGAAAAAAATACAAAACAAAAACAAGTTTTGTGTTTGAATTCCAGGTTTCAAATTTAGATGGAAGTATGAGAAGTGTTCTATTATATGAAGATCTGGACAAACCCAGAGCCATTGCACTGCATTATGATAAAGGGTATGTACATGGAATTTTGCCCTATATGTCCAGGATACTTACATGAAAAGATGATTTTAAAATTATAGTTGTTTAGTTTGGTTTGAAACAAATGTTTCAATTGTTAGACTGACGCCATTGTCATCGCAGTTAATAATAAATAAGTAAGCAAGCTTATGGCTAGGGTTAATAAAAAGAACAGGGTTAGAAGGTTTAATACTTTGTTTTGTTACTGTTTCCAGCTACATGTTTTGGACTGACTGGGGAAAATATGCGAGAATTGAGAGAGCTGATATGAATGGTAACAACAGAGTTGTCATCATATCAGATGGCATTGTATGGCCTAATGGGCTGACCATTGACAGACCAACACAAAGAATCATTTGGGCTGATGCCAGTACTGAGGTAAGTAAACTTTAGTTAAAAATGTTTATGTCCAAATGTTATGTGCTATTAGAAAGTTATACACTTCTATATGACATAGTCAGTTATGTTTTCTGTTAATGAATGTTGCTTGAATGAATGGATTGTAATAATAGAAAGCCCATATTTATAAGTACGGGATGGCATGGCTGAATGGTAGAGCGTTTCGCTGCTATCCTGAAAGTCTAAAGTTTGGATCTTGGTTCGGACTTAAAACTGTAGGAAGTCCCTGAGCCCACCCAGCTCTGATGGGTACCTGACTTAATTGGGGAAAGTAAAGGCAGAAGGCATCTCTGTTGAGATAAAAAAAAATATAGATACTCTACTTCATTTGCCCAATGGATGGCTAGGTCTAAAGTAGAACTTTACCTATTTATAAGTAGTAAATCAGTACAGGCCAAACTTAAAAAGCCATTCATTAAAAGAAGACCTAATACTTCAGTATGTTTGCTTTTTGTTCAATAAATCCAGAGACAGCCATTAAGAATTTAATTAGAAAATTCCATAACTCACAGCATCTTTTATTTTAATTTTTAGTTGATGTTAGCAACAGAAAACTAATTATTTTTAATACCATGATGTAAATATTCAAAATTTATTTACAGATTTAATTTATTCTTTGTTTGTAGTTGATAGAATGTTCTGACCTGTTTGGGAAAAATCGTCGTAAATTGGTTGCCAAAGTCCAACACCCATATGGCCTGACAGTAGCTGGAAATTCAATTTACTGGACGGATTGGAGGGAGAGTTCCATACACAAGGCTAACAAGAACTTTGTTGCTAATGTAACAAAGATAAGGGATAACTTACCTGGCATTATGGATATTCATGCTGTACAGATTGATGGCATACGTAAGAAATTAGCTATATTTTCACTCAACAAGGTTTTTTAGGGATAATAAATATATAGGCCCTATTTATACAATTTTAGTGAAATATATTCTTACTTCACTTTATTATATAAAAATATAAATATAAAATTTTTCATGTTAATTTTAACATCAGTTTACTTTGATGTGCAGAATTATACATGAAGTTTATGTCCGATGTAATAGTTATTATATTTATTCAGATTTTTTTTTGTTTTAAAATAATCTGAAAATCACAACTGCCGACCACTTTGTTTCAAACTCTGAAGTAACAACCATAATTAACTATTAATTGTATGTTCCCTTTTTGAACTATCTTTTGTTCCATTCATTTAACAGATATATTTTGCATAAACACATGCTAATTTTGTAAATGTTTAATGTTTCAGAAACACATGTGAATCGTTGTGGAACAAACAATGGAGGCTGCAGCCATTTATGTCTACCTCACCCTAAAGGAACCTCATGTGCTTGTCCTACAGGCATACTGCTAAAGAAAGATGGCAAAACATGCTATGATGGTAATTTTATCCGTTATCATTTATTTTAAACAATTCTTTTGTAAAATACTACTGGTTAATTCACTTTTGCTATAAAAAATAAATATTTAAGCATTAAAATTAAAACAAAAGCTGTTTAAATTAAGGTTATCGATTAAACTGTTTTTAATATTGTTTACTTGTAAAACAATATTATACATTAATTTTCTGCACTAAAATCTGAAGTTAAATCAGCTTATCAATTGTAAATTTCAGCTCCAAGTAAATACTTGCTTTTTGCTTCAAGAGGAAGTATCAGGCGCATCTCTTTAGACAAGCCTGATCTAACAGATGTTCACCTGCCCTTACCAGACCTGCATAATGTCATCGCCCTTGACTTTGATTATCTAGACAGTATGGTGTATTATACAGATGTCTACCTTGATGTTATAAGGTCAGTATAATTTTTTTTAGTATGTATGTTAATTTAAGTGATTTGGAGGATAAAGGAAGTAAAGGGAGCAGAAGCTTCTTACATGAGTCCATCAAAACTAAGGCTGTTTATCGAGCTACTGAAAATATGTATTTAATTCAGATATCTGTAAGATATTTTCCCCCCCCTCTTTTTTCCACTCATTTTTGTAGCCCTACATTTTTGCCTGTTAGTCTTTATATACTGGAATTATAATATTCAAATTAGTTTTTGTTATGTACATACTAAAAATCATGTTAGTTATAGTTTTTTACCATTTTGTTAATATTATTTATGCAGGGTTGTGTACTTGTACTGTTTCGTCCATTATTTTATTATTTTAACACCCAGGTCACTAAATTATGATTATTCCTTTACACTTTCACCTTCTGTACAAATTGGGTTGTTTTTTCCCTTTTTGTGGTAACTTGCGGTTCCTGTTCTGAGTTTTATATCTAGCTAGTTAAACTTTCATCTGTGTTATCCTAAATTTCTCCTTTTCACACATAGGCCTATAACATTCCTAACATTTCCTTCCTGACCCTCTCGTCCAATATTATCATGGGCGGAAGTCATTATGTCTAGGTTGTGAACTTTCATTGACCCTGAAATGTGCTGTGGCATATTGATGAATATTTTAATTCTTAATCATTGAAATACAGATCACGCATGGACAATATCTTAATTAAACCAAGATGTACTGTTTTTTTGCAAAAAATAGTCATAGTTTACAGCCATAAAAAAATAAACTATGTGAATGTAATTCTTTATGAATTATCATGAGGTAAAATAATATATATTACTCTCTGAATTTTTGCTGCATTTAAAAAAAAAGTAGCATAAGAAGGGTCTAGATTCATATCATTATTAGTCCATGTCTTTAAAATAAATTTTATCATAGCCAAGTAACATCATTGTGCTGATAGGTTTTTCTGATATTATACAACTAGACTCACCTTCTTTTGAAAATAAAATGAAAAATTATCTTTTTTTAAAAAAGTTAAGGAACATAAAAAATCACCTAGTATTTTTATTAATGTTACTGAAAAGTTTTTTGAGGTTAGGCAGCCCTGATTTTAAATTTCTTGTGTGTTTTTTTAGATTTATTTATTATATTTCAACAAATGTGTTTGTAGGAGAGCCTCTCTCAATGGCAGTCAGTGGGTGGAGAATGTTGTCCAGAAAGAACTGGCCACTACAGATGGGCTTGCTGTAGACTGGATAGCCAGGAACTTGTATTGGACAGATTCTGGTAAATTGTCTGTAGTAGCTTCCCTTTGTTTTCATAAGTAGCTGCCCTTTGTGCTAATCACTTTTCAGAAAACTTTCAATGTAAATGATAAGCTATTTTATTTTTTAAGAGGACCTCATTACAAAGCAATTTTTATCATATTGTTATTCCAATAGGCCATGATGTTATTGAAGTTTCACGCCTGGATGGGTCCAGTAGAAAAACAATCATCCATGAAGATTTGTTTGAGCCCCGAGCACTTGCATTGTTTCCTAGAAAAGGGTAATGCACTATGTTTTTTAATCCCTCTTTTAAAATAAAAAATTAGCTTTTTTTAGAACAATAAAATGTATATAATTTATTTATAGATTTATATTATTAAAATGTGTACAATTTTATTAATTAACAGATTGATGTTTTGGACTGATTGGGGAAATGAGCCTAAAATAGAACGAGCTTATTTGGATGGATCCACCAGAAAAGTTATCATTAATAGTGAATTAGGTACAAAAAAGCATTTAGACAGAACATTACCAAAGAATAAAATAAAAAATATTAAAAGATATTATTACTAAGGAATTTGGTTTAAAAAGTACTTAAAATATTATTAGTTGAGTAAAAAAAAAGATTGACTGATAGAGTTATTATACCTAGTGGACAGGTTTATAAAGTAGTAATTTTGTCTTATCATTTGTTTAGGAGATTTGTTAACACTTTTGAAACAGTCAAAACCACTGTATTCATACACATTTAGCCCATAATTTAATTTTTACAGGTTATCCCAATGCCTTATGTATAGACTATGATACGATGAGGTTGTATTGGGTTGATGCCAAGTTAGACAAAATTGAGACGTCAGATCTGGCAGGGAGAAACAGGGTGACTCTACTGCAGCAAGTCCCACACCCATTTGGTCTTACAGTGGTAAGGAAATTTAATTAGGTGGTAACCACACAAGTACACTAATTTAAAACTGTCTTTATTGGAATTTATTAAAAGAAAATAATTACATTATGTTTATGTAGAGAGCTGCAGAGTTTAACAATACCTCATAGTGTCATATGCTCTGTAGCCTCTATATTATTTTGTTGCTGCAACACATTATTATTAAAGTTTGAATTTTTGTATAGAGAATATTGGGAAATTATTAGTTAAAGAATTTTTTTTTTTAAATATTGGTTTTGTTTGTTGTTTACTATAGAAGTTATCATCCATCAAATTGTGTGTGTTTATAGTTATAAAAATCCTGTCCCTTGAGTCCATCAGCTGTTTGGAGGGGGGGGAGGGGCTGATGCATGGGCAACACCTGGCTCTTCACAACTTATGGTCCTGGCTTCGTGCTTGGATTTCCAATGTGCTATAATCTATTGAATTAGACTATGGAGCCTTATATTTTGTTACCAAAAGAGTTGAAAGAGTCAATACAATTTTTAGCTTTAATTTCCTTGTCCAAATAGCTTTTTAAAGTTTTTATTAGCAGCATGAGTGCATTCAATATGTTAATACATTACCAAATTATGCTGTGAATTATTTGATTACTTAAGTTGTATAGAAGTGAAATAGTGGCTAAAAATAGTTTTTTAAGATCTAGTGAAGGTGGGGGGCGGGACGTATTTGTTTGTATATGGAGCTGTTAAGTGATGTTATATTGGGCTGTTTTTTTTGTTTACTTGACACTATTATTGTTGTCTTCAGTTTGAGGAGTTCATCTACTGGACAGATTGGCAGACAGAGAAACTGGAGAAGGCCAGTAAAAAAGATGGCAAGCAGAGGATGGTCGTACAGGGTGGGCTGGAAGGGTTGATGGATGTGCATGTGGTTTCACCACAGAGGCAGACAGGTAACCACTGTAGTGATCTTGGTACTGTACTATAAACCAGACTTGTCTCTCATATCTTAAGTTTTTTAATAGAGGTTTCACCACAGGGGCAGACTGGTAATCACTTTAGTGATCTTGGTACTGTACTATAAACTCTAGTTTTTTAATAGAGGTTTCCACTTGGCTTAAATTTTCCTTTTGGATAAATACAAGATATTTGTGGCATTTAATTTAGCTGACTTGTAATAACGAGCTTAAATTATATATTTTAAAGTAGTGCTAAATCTAATAGTCTTGAGTTTGAGTCTGATTTCAAGTCAGTAGAATGTCCCAGAGTCCACCCAGCTCTGATGGGTACCTAACTTATGTTAAGGAAAGTAAAGGTGGCAGGGCATAGTGCTGACAATACTATACCTTCATATGCTGTCACAGAAAACAGGTAAACTCTACTACACTTGCCCATGATTCAGAAAGGGAACTTTTTACCCTTAAAACCTTATGCAAACGGAACTCAGGGTTGTTTATTCTGTACATAGCTTAGACCATTTTAGAAATTAAAATCTGCCAGCTTATTAGACTTGCTAAGTATATAATAATTATTTGTGTGAGGCATCTGATTTAATAACTTTTGCTTAAATTAATCAGTATTATTTGTTCAAGACTTCTAATTTGATAACTCATTTAGGTTAGGATAATTATTTGTTTAAGTCTCATGATTTGATAACTTAAGTGTGATGCTCTTATGTGCAGGGACCAACAAATGTGGTAAATTAAATGGTGGCTGTTCCCACCTCTGCTTTGCTAGACCTGATGGTTATGTGTGTGCTTGTCCCAACCAACAGGACTCCAGACCGTGTAGTAGTAAGTCGCTCAATTGCTAGTTGTAGTGGTTAGTCACTCAATTGCTAGTTGTAGTAGTAAGTCATTTAACTCTTAATTGATATAACTTACTCCATTCACTAAATGGTAACTTTTAAAAAACAAACTTTAGTAACTAATTGTAAATAGAAAAATTACAAACAGCTTTAAATTTGAATGTTAAATGCTTTTCAATTTTCAGGGCAAAAGAATTCCAATATTATCAACATTGACATCAATCAGGCACATCCGTAAGTCAATATATCAATCAGAGTTGATCAAATTTTGAGACTTTAAGTCAAATAAAGTCAAAATAAAATAAAAATAATGTAATTTTAGAGGTGTGAAATTTCAATGTCATTTTATTGTTGGGGGGGGGGGGGGTGAATAATCTAAATGTATATGGCATCATATACGGGTTGATACCTACTGTCACTATTTTTTTTTTTTGAGAACCACTTCTTTTTCCTTCAAGACTCAAAAAAATGTCATCAGTTGAGAACAATTTTGGACTTTTATGTTATGTGATATATTATTAAGCTTGAGTTTTTTTTTTTCATTTTTCACTTGTTGCATATTGTTGTTTTTCTTATTTCAGTTGCTCTACTGAAGACTTATCTCTGGGGATCTGTGAAAATCCTCTCTACTCTTCTGTTTCTGAAGGTAAATTTGTCACTTGTACTGTTCACTTTCTGACACTAATAATAGTAACATCAATTTGACACTTTGGTATCAATGACTTGATGACTTTGACAGTTTGACATCTCTGACACAATGACACTGACAGCATAATAAAACTGACATCATGAGCTATGTGCTAAATTAAAACCAACCCACATGACAAATAACTGACAGGAGGATAGCATTAGTATGTAGTAGATGATGTCATCAAATAATTAATGGATCAAGAAGGTGGTAATAATGGGGATGGTGTGGTAGATCGTTTGGCTGCTAGTGCGAAGGTCTTCAGACTTGTGACTGTAGGATGTCCCTGAGTCCACCCAGCTCTGATGGATACCTGACTTACTTGGGGAAAGTACAAGGTGGTTGGGCATAGTGCTGACCACACCATCCCTTCATATGCCGAGGTCAAGAAACATGAACTCTTTTTCCTCTGCCTAATGGATTGCCAGGTCTAAAGAGAAATTTACAAGTTTTAAAATGGTGATAATCACCAAACGTAAGTATTTTACATCTGTTTCTATCTTGAGATAATTATCTCCAGGTTCTGAAGACAACAAGACTGTTGGCCCTTACATTGCTGTAGCCGTTACTCTCACTGTCCTGCTTGTGGTGGCTGCTTTTGTGCTGATATTTTGGAAAAGGTATTTCTAGTTTAATATTACTAATTAGAGGAAAAATAAAATGGCTACATTTCCATTCTGATATTTTGGAAAAGGTATGTCTAGTTTAATATTACTGATTAGAGGAAAAATAAAATGGCTACATTTCCATTCTGATATTTTGGAAAAGGTATTTCTAGTTTAATATTACTAATGAGAGGTAAAATAAAATGGCTACATTTCCATTCTGATATTTTGGAAAAGGTATGTCTAGTTTAATATTACTAATGAGAGGTAAAATAAAATGGCTACATTTCCATTCTGATATTTTGGAAAAGGTATGTCTAGTTTAATATCACTAATGAGAAAAAAAATAAAATGGCTACATTTCCATTCTGATATTTTGGAAAAGGTATGCCCAGTTTAATATTACTAATGAGAGGTAAAATAAAATGGCTACATTTCCATTCTGATATTTTGGAAAAGGTATGCCCAGTTTAATATTACTAATGAGAGGTAAAATAAAATGGCTACATTTCCATTCTGATATTTTGGAAAAGGTATGTCCAGTTTAATATTATTAATGAGAGGTAAAATAAAATGGCTACATTTCCATTCTGATATTTTGGAAAAGGTATGTCCAGTTTAATATTACTAATTAGAGGTAAAATAAAATGGCTACATTTCCATTCTGATATTTTGGAAAAGGTATGTCCAGTTTAATATTACTAATTAGAGGTAAAATAAAATGGCTACATTTCCATTCTGATATTTTGGAAAAGGTATGTCCAGTTTAATATTACTAATTAGACGGGGAAAAAAATGGCTACATTTTCATTAACCATAATTATCACATTTTCCTTTTTGTACCCAAGACACATGGGGTGGGCACAAAAAGCTCCCTCTACTTTTGTCTGGCAATCCCCCCCCCCCCCCCCCAGACAGTCCTGCCTCTGCCAGCTGCTTACTTGCTGGATACCTCCATGTCTTCCTTGGCCTTCTCATGCTTTCTTTTTCCTTTACGCGTCCAGTCTAGTGCCATTCCTGAATATCATCTGGATATATTTTTATGACGTGCCCCATCCAGTGCCATCTTCTTTTTCAATTATTTCGGAAATTGTTTCCATTTCCATCTCTCCTAGTAGTCAGTCATTATGGTGTTAGACCAATGTAATGTCTTTTATCCTGCGCAAGCACTTAATGTATTAACCATAATGCTATGTTATTTTTGTGTAATTTACTATTATGGCACAGTGGCATGTTTACCCTTTGAGGAACTTAAAAAGGAATATAGTATTTAAATCTGAGATAAATTGGTTTTTGTTGTCAACAAATTTTTATATGAACTCACACAGCACTACCAAATTATTGATGAATTTTGTTTTGTTTTGTTTACATAGACAGCGAAGGCGGCATTACAATGTGGAAGGGTTTTCTGGGCTGACCTATGCAAACCCCACCTACCAGAAAGCCAGCACAGAGACTATAGACTCTGAGAATAACACGTGTAAAAATTTTCCACTTTTCCGCTACCATGCAAGCGAGGTAGGTGTATTCCGCATGTACATTGTGTATGTGATTTATGTTAGCCATGTGTATTCTGTATGTGCTTTCTGTTAGCCATGTACATTGTGTATGTGCTTTATGTTAGACATGTATATTGTGTATGTGCTTTATGTTAGTCATGTACATTCTGTAAGTTCTTTGTGTTAGCAATGTACATTGTGTATGTGCTTGCGTTAACTAAAGCTATTCTAATTGTACTCGTAATATAATTTAAAAAAAATAGTTTGCCATGTTAACGAGGCAGTGTTTTTTAATTGTAGGAACACATAACGTCATGTTTGAGCGATGTGGAGACTGTTGCAAGCAATATGGAAACTGCTGCTCTGGTGACCCCTCACACTAAAAGGTATGTTTTGTCAGGTGACTCATGTAGGTATATTTTTGTGGAGTACACTATTTTTGTTTAGGAATAAAAAGTATATTTTGTTGTTTTTTTTCACAAAAAGTATGTTTTGTGTGGTGACAAAAAGGTATATTTTGTGAAACTACTGACAAGTGTATTTTTCTGTCTTGACCAAAGAAATATTTTCTCGAAGAGGATGGGAGAAAGAAGATGAGCAAAAGATGCTATTTTAAAAATTACGCAAGTGTATGAATTTGATAAGTGTGTTTGAAAGCTTAGACTGTAGCCTGTTCGATTGCGCACCTGGCATATGACATTGAAAATAAAGGCAAATTGACATTGTATTGGCCGCAGTTGTCCTTATGATGTCATCACCTAAATCTCATCTGACCTATTGACAGCTCATCCATTGGGGAGATGAAGTAATGAAGTAGAGTTCATGGTTCTTGACCTCTACATATGAAGGGATAATGTGGTCAACACTATGCCCAGCCGCCTTTTCTTTCCCTAAAGTGATTTAGTTAGGTGGACTCAGGGACATTCCACTCGAGACGTTTGGGTTAGCAGTCCAGCGCTCAACTGCTAGGCCATGCTCTCCCACTAAAAAAATATTAAAGCATACAAATTATTTCCTTGATAAAATATGAAATGCATTTTTTTCCAGAGGGAATTCTGGTGCAGAAAGTACCTTGAAGCTATTAGCCATTAAACCAAGACAAAATGGCAGTTTAAACGCCGAGCCAAAATAATCAACCACCTGAACAAGTAACTTTTTACTATCTGTGATATGTACATACACATTATTCTATACAGTCTTTTTTACATTTTGTATGGTTCAACTAATGACTCATAGATTACACATATGAATGCATATTTGTATGTTTATGTAATCAACATGTATGTAATTACAGCTTCTATGTTACAATTTATGTAATATGTGTTAGGTGTAGCTGGTGACATAAAAAGGTATATAGTTTTTTTAAAGTGTTCTTTAATAGCCATGCTAAAATAGAAATGATTGTCTGGCGCCACTTAGAATTAAGTCTTTGTCTTTGTTGTTCATAAGAATCTGCTCTATTCTAGCAGCCCAATCAAAGATGTTTTAAAAGCATTTAGAGATCATGTTTCATACAAAATGTGTGAGAAACACAGTTTTTTAGCTTGAAATCAGTGAAGTTATTCTAAACCAGTATTTGATTGTTCGTGTATATCGGTGAAAGGGGTCTTGTTTACAATGATTTATGTTAAAATAGATGAAAGTTCTTTTTAAATTTTTAAAATCCATTTTTATGTAATTGAAGGTGTGTTGTAAAGTTATATCATGACAAATGTCTTGTAAAAAAATAATTTTTAAATCAATTATCTCATATATCACCAGGTTAATAACTTGAATTTAAAGTTAGCTAAAACTAAGTGTTCTTTTATCTCTGTTGAAATCAGAACTATTTGAAAGTTTAATAGTAAACCATACTTTCATTCATTTTTAAACAATTTTTTAATTAATGTAACATTAATAAAAGTCAGTCATCATAAATATTTATAACCTGAATTTCGCTGAGTGACTACATACTTTACAGCTAATCCTGATTGTCTTACGTCTAGACTAAATGCTGACCTTAAAAAAATTATTTTTGTAATTAATTAATGCTTTAGCACACTTGGTTCAGAATTTTTTAACTTCTTTATTCAGGTTGCTCAAATAATTCTCTAATTAATTGTCATTATCCATTGTTCCCACCAAACTGACTACATATTTTTTTTAGACCCAACATGATTTGTGTACATGTTGAAATATTGTCTAAGCAGGAAGGAACGTCTAGTAAAATAATGTGTAAAGAATTGGAGAGCAAAATGTCGGTCGGGGCTGTGGTTTTTTTAAAATAGAAAATAGTGTGTGCATCCCGTTAAAATTCAGCTAACTTTAAGTGTATTTTGTTTAAAATGGTTATAGAATTTACACATGGTAGATTTTTCCCTGGGAAGTTTTGTTGAATTAATTTGTTAAGCATATATTTTTTATGGAAGTTAATCCAAAACTTGGTTTCTGAATAGCACTAACATGGTAGATTTTGGCTAATTTTTGTATAGCCAATTTGTTAAGTATATATTTTATTTTAAAGATAATCGAAAACCTGATTTCTTTAAAGCATTAACATGTTAGAAGTAATATCTGGAAAGATTTATTTTTAGTAAAATTGTTAAGTAAATATTTTAAATGGTTATAGAGTTAACATGGTAGATACCTGACAAAATCTGTAGCTATTAAACGATTTGTTAAGTAATTATTTTATTTAAACTAAATCTTAAACCTTGTTTCTGTTCAGCATTAATAGTGTAGATATATCAGTTTTAAGTAATTATTTTATTTGAAAGTTGTGTGTGTACTATAGCCAAATATTTTTTTTTCAAGGTAGATATCAGGGAAGTTTGGTTTGGTAAAATTAAGTAAATATTTTAAAGTTTTACTAACACCAGGTTTGAATTGGCTACAGCATTATCATGGTAGATATCAGGAAGTTTAACTTAAGTCAGTATGTGATAGTTTGTGTTCTCTGGCTAACACTCAGGACTCAGGGGGTTTTCTAAAGAATCTAGTGTGGACGTGCACTGTTCTGTGTGGTGTTGATGTGTATTATTCAATGTGATGTTGATGTGTACTGTTCAACACTTTTATGTTTTGTTTCTTAAATATATATACTCAGGCCAGTTGCTGATTAAAGTTAATTTTAAAACAATGTTTTTAACAGTTATTGTATTTTACAAATAATAATTTAATGAACTTAACTTAAAATATTGTTTTACACGTGGTTCATTTCTAAACAGTAAAATAATTTTTTTAAGCATGGTGTATAATGTGTGGTATTTCAGTAAATACTGATCCATTATTGGAAGTAGATTTAGACATTTTGTTTTGGTCATGTATACACAGTTTTTTTTTTTTTTGTGATTTATATTTTTTTGTCACATATAGACAGTTTATTTGTGATTTTTGTTTTTTTTATACATATAATATGGTTGTAATTTTAACTGTGAATGGCATTTGCTGGTTGCTAATGAAGTTGTAACTGGGATGGATGGGTATTGTCCACACCAGTTATTACTTGGCAATTTACTGAACTAAATACCAAAAACATTATTAGTTATCAGAATGCTCGCTAAATATATTATTTAATGGTTACCTCATGTTTATACCCTATAGTGAAATCTAACACTGTTATTTTTAAGGTAGATGTTTTAAATGCATGGTATCAAAATTTCTTTTTTAAATATTGTAAAAGTTAAATGTCTCAACTTTTTAAACCTAACCCCTTTGGGAGGCTACTTGTATCCTAAATTACCAAAGAAAAATATGTTTTTTTTTTGGCTGTAATTTTTGTGGGTAATAACTAATATAACAGTTTATCATTATAAAATAAAACTGATACATTTTGATAACTGTTTTGGTCATCAATGGATTGAAAGTTATTTGAAATTGAAATTCTAAAAATGTCTTAACATTAGTAAATTATTGAATAAGCTTTTAATAATGTTGATATTTTATTCCATTCATCCAATCAAATTGATGATTTAAAGTGATTTTTTTGTAAAAATTTAATTTTTTTTTCTTGCTGGTCTAGTGCAGCTTAAAACAGTCGGATTGCAAGGTTGTGATCTGAAGTTGCTAAACTACTTTTTGATAAGATTTGTTTTACCTCTTGCCTTGACTGTTTCTTTACCCTTTTGTTTTACTATACCAGCAGTAGAATACATTTTATGCTTCGGAAAACATTAGCTAAAATTTTGAACAGTAATTTTTTAATTTATTTTTCCTTCAATCTTTTCCATTAAAGTAAAAATAAACTTCAAATTAAAAAAAAAAAAAAAATTGAAGTATAGAAATGTATGGGCCGATAACTTGACTTGTTGAAAACATTACTCAAAATGAAATCAAAATGAGTGTACATACATCGTGGGATTGTATCTATACAGTATGTACATATTCATTTTTACCTTATTATATATATGCATGTAGTAGTATATTACTATGATACTTCCTAGTTATGTATATTTTTATCAGCTACAATTGATAGGGATAGGATTTTGTTTAGTGCATGAACTTAAATTCTACTCAGTTTGATTGTAGGTAAGCTAGAGGTTATACTATTCTTTGGATGTTAATCATGGACACTTTTGGTTTTCCACTTTGGCCTATTTGAAAGCAATGCAAGATGTGTCTGAGCTTAGCTGCTGATGTAGATTAAATTTGATAGTCCAATTCAGCTTCTTTTGTTTTGAGATTCATTTTTTAAATCACTAGTTTTGAGTCATTTTTGTAAATTCTGAATACTACATTGTAAATCCACAATTGTGATTGGTGCTATTTCATTTTATTTTCTTCTACCCAATATTTATTTCATCTTTATTAAACACATGCATTGTAAATGAGGCAAAGTGAAAACTTTTTTTTAAAAACTTTGGCACAATACAAAACTAATTTTCAATTTTACAGTAATGTACTGCACCAAAGGAGACATTAAAAGCAGAGTCTTTTGTTACAAAGTTTAGACACAAATACATTTGTTGAATGGCCTAAATATGTAATTTTGACCATGGGTATTCTGACCCTGTTGATTCTACTCCTATTAAATAAAAATAGGTTTATGGAACTATATCAACAAACTGTAATAAATAATAAGTAACCAGCAGTTTTCACTGTTATTAATATATAGGTCATTTTCATATTACCAAATATATTTATCCACATTTGAATGTTTTTAAATGTTTATGTTGCATTTTATTATTACATGCAATTAATACATCAGTTAGGAATGTGATGTTTAATATTTAGAATTTAAATATTACTTTTTTTGTTTATTAATAGTTTACAAAGGGAGGCAATCAGGCCACAATTTTTTAAAAACACAATTGTTCTGAGACTAAAAATTCTATACTGTTCTTAAAATGGTAAAGACATTTCAGAAATTAATCTACACACACATTGTTCAATCTATAGTGGTAACTGCTGAAATGTCAGATCTCAAAAGTATGGTTTACAGATTACATTTCAGCTTCTTAGAATCTTGTTAAAACATATTTTAACACTTTATCTGTTGTAAGCCAAGCACATTTTCCATGAAATTCATGACCAGCAATTTGATGTATTAATAAAAAACAACATGGCTGTTCAGGTTTATATGGTAAATTAAGTGAATAATTCAATGTTTTTTGTTCGAACCCTCTGGCAGATAAGGCACGATCCCTTCTAACACCAAAAATTAAGAACGAAGAAGAAGGTTTTTTGTGAAAACTAAAATAGAATATCTTTCTCAGCACAAGGTGGGGGGTACACATTTTCTAGAAAGTTCCCCAAAACTCTGCCAGTGTGTCAAACATTATCTAATTCATTTATGTTTTGTTCATTTTATTTGTTGTAGTCCACAGTTGTGAACAAAATTGTCATTTTTCTTCTTCTGCTACTGTATTAGCCCTACTCCTTGAATTACAGTCAAACATCACTAAGTATCTGTTAGTCAGGCCTAATCCCTCCCCTCCCTCCCCCATAGTCCGACCAATGTCCCATCACAATAGTATCTGTTAGTCTGGCTTACTCCCCCAACCCATCCTCACCATACCCCTCACTCCCACCCATCCTCACCCCCACCCCCATAGTCTCAGACCAGTGCCCCAACACCAGGATAGCCTTAGACGAACCCCCCCCCCTCCCCTCCCCCAACTTGAGTGTTCATTCACATAATTCCATAACCACATACCTCTTAGTAGGAGACCAATACAACTTCACAAGCCAAAGCTATATGATCACAATGGCACATTAAAAAGCTTAGATAACAAAATATTTATTACATAGATTTAAGTCATAAAGTAGTTTTTTAGTTATTACCTGTACTAATACTATCTTGTTGTAGTCTTTACATTAGGATGTTTTGTAAAGTACTACATTATATATTTAAATATTACATATTTATAAATGTTTTTTTTAATCTTTAGTATCCATTTGTACAAAAAATATTTGAAGTAATGTTCAAATTGCAAATAAAGCCATGTAAATGATTAAAACATCATTTAATTAAAACAATTGACCTTGAATAATTTTTGTTTCATTCACTAATTTAGTCTTAGTTGTAATTTAATAAGGCAACTGTTTGTAAGGTTCTGACAATCAAAATGTTTTTTTTTTAAAAACGATTTAAAGTATTTGAAAAATCATAGATGGAAAATTGTTGTATTGTTCAGATGTATTAATTGAAAAAAAATCAAAATAAATAATTGGTGTATTTTAAATCAAATTAGTTTTTTTTTTTTTTTAAAGTATGGAATAATGCAGTGTGTTAGGCAAAAAGGTTTTTATAAATGTTATAATTTAGAATGTAATCTAATGATGATTTAAAAAATATTTTTGTTTTTACATCTCAATTTTTAAGAATATACAATTTGTACTTGTACTTATGTAAAAAAAATATTTATCTCTTCAATTTTTTTTTTGGATGCAGTCTCAGTTGTGCCTTTTAAAGGTCGATCAATGAAATTTTTTTTTTATATCATACGTTTTTCAGTCTTCCTATGATTGTTACACTGCCATGTTCAAATGTATGAAATAAATCATTACTACCTGACTCGCTGGCTTGTGTTTGTTTTCAAACAGTGTTTTTGGGCATGTCGACTCCACCCATTAATGTTGATGATATACTGGAGTAATGTAGGGGACATAACCAGAAATACTACTTCGTTTTAAAGCTAACAACAGTAGCCTATCGTATTGGGCACAAATGCAAATGTGGATTGCAGGGGAAGTAACAAGAAAAATATTTACTGTTTTATTTATACCAATCTTTATTACCTACCCTGAAGTAATTTTTTTTTTTAAATCAAACTAATTGAATTTTGTTTTTAAAATATTAAATAAGAGTGACGTTGGAATTTTGTTAGCGTACTAAGTAGCGTACAACCGTTAATAGCTTTTACAACATACGACAACTTCCATTTTCGGGGTCCTTGGGGGATGTTGTTACCCACCCCCTTGCCTAAAACACTGCTTTGTTAAATAGGTGAATTGCATTGTTTCATAGTGCCTCCTTTTGTTTGCGTGGTTCAACAAAGAAAAATCGTCAATAAAAAATTAACGAAATTTAAACATTTGAAATATGTTTTTACTATCGAACTTGATCTTATAAACACTTTAACGGACCAAATTTAATGAGTTATTTTAATTTTTTCGATATTTAGAGGATTTAAGAAAACTCATGATAGACCCTAGGTATTTGATCTGTATTTTGCCAATATTTTTTAATTTAAATTTCCATATTACTTCCGGTACATGCAGTATCGAATTCAAAAAGAAATCAGTAACGAAATTAAATTGATGGTTTTTTTTTTTTACATTGCCCATACTATTTACTGTATAATCGTTAAGAAATTATCAATAATCGATTATTTTACACATTTCTGCGGAATTTCATCAATTTAAATTCCTCCATACTATTTAAATTTGCATACTTTTGCGGGATTTCCCATTTGCGCATGATTTAAATTTTCGATACAGAAATTTCGCGTCTGCTCTCTGTGAAGTACGCGTCGTTTTATATCCATTTACCGCTTACTCTGACGACCCTTGGCAGGGCCCAAACTAACCGTGACGACCCCTAACAGGGCCCCCAACGACCCCAGCGCTGCATGGTATACCGGTCACCGTCTATCTGTCCAATCGTAGCTCACCAGTACACCACCTAGTGCGGGCATATAACGACCAGTGCTCCGTCTGGCCGCTGGCCGCGTATTCACCAGCCTCTTGTTTAGTCTCGCAGGCTTGTTTATATTCACGCAGTCGCCCGGCGTGTAGACTTGTCGATACTAACGGCCACTGTACACGGCGCTTCAGTTGGCCGCGTCGGTTAAAACCGCGCGCGGTGGAATAGTCGCTGCTTATGGCGTCCCAACTGAGCCATGTAGGTTGTAAAAAAAAAAACCTACCTAGTAGTAGGTTTATATCAACCTACAGTTTGTAATGATGTTTCACCCTTGGATGGTGCCTTGTTGTAAGCGTGTATAGTCACCTAGCCCGACAGGGTCTGTTGGCTTGTTTGTATACGTAACCAGATAGGCGTTGAGGCTTGTTTATTTATGTAGCCCCCCACCCCCTCCCCTTAGCTTTTAGGCTTTTAAAAAAAATTATTTATGTAGCCCCCCACCCCCTCCTCTTAGCTTTAAGGCTTTTTAAAAAAATATTATTTATGTAGCCCCCCCCCCCCTTTTATTATTTTAAAAAATTAAGTAGCACCCCATCCCATTCCCAATTTTCATTCATTTTTTAAAAATATGTATTTATGTAAAACATTAATCTCTTTAATTTTTTAATGCATTTGTGCTCTTTAAATGTCTTTCCATGTTCAATTTTACGAAATAAAGAATTATTAACTGATTTGCTTGCTTCTGTTTTTCTTTGAAACGTTTATCACAATGTATGTGTTAGGTATGAATGACTTGTTAATGGATTTTAAAAAATTAATCTAATAATAAAAATAAAATAAAAACATCAAAAGTTGGAACTATTTATCTATGGATCAAAATATCACTGAATACATCAGTTAAAATAATACAATCTGTGTTTAAAGCTACGTCTTAATTAATACATTTAAAGATCAGATTTGGCAGTAATTAAAAAAAAATCAGGCCAGATAGCTTCAGAAATATAGAAGTTTGTGATAAAGCCGCTCGTACTTCGACAAAACACACGGAGACGGAGATGTCTTAGAAAAAGCTGATTTAAAAAGAATGATATAAAATTATCAAATTTTGATTATTCTTTTTATAAATCCCAAATAGCTTAATGAAAGTACCATTCCCGGGGTTTGGAAACGAAACAAATTTTGAGAAAAATCAGTTTCAGTATTTTAGAAACCGGAAATAGAGTAAAGTACCACTTCCGGATATCGGATGTCTCTCAAAGAATAAAAGTAATCTCAGAATAAGATACTACACCTAACTAAATCAATACTCAAGTTATAGTAAGTAAAAAGTAAAGTTCCATTTCCAACCTGCTTTCTATGGGGCGGGCAAAGGCTTCTGGTCTTAGTGCTGATCACACTATCCCTTTCCCTTCATATGCCGAGGTCCCCGAAACAGCTGAACTCTACTTCATCTGTCACATGGGCCTTAAAATTCGAAAGTTTTTTTTTTACGTTTAATTGTTTATTCTTCCTAAGCTTTCTATATACTCTGTATTTCACCCTATTCCCAAGTCAGAAAAGATTTCAATACCCCCCCCCCCCCCCCAAATGAACCCTAGCTACGCCCCTTGAATCCATCTCATGTTACTTTAATACGCACGTCCCAGCATGGGATGGTCGATGTCACATTGACCTCAGATAACTCTACACCCACAATGCATCGCCACGGTTGGCTGCCCCGCACCAACTGACACGCGCTCCAACGGTTGGCGGGTTCGTACAAAACAATAACATTTTTGGCTGGTTCTAAAATAAACAACGGGAAAACCCGCTCAGCACCGGTATACCATTATCTAATTTCAAATCAATACTAATAAACAAAAAGTTTGGTTAAATAAATAATGAGCAAAATTTAAACAGTTTGGTGTAAAGCAATAGAAATATATTGTTTTAGTAGACAAAGACATGAACTGAGGTGGGTTGGTTACAACATGGAGGCCGGTACCCATAGGTATGGAGTCATTGTACGAATATGATCGTATGTCTGGGCTCATTGCTATAAAAATCATATCCCAGCGGTGTAGCCTATCTACTGTGTAACAAACATTACGCATTCAATTCAAAATAGTTCGTATATGCTGTGTTTTTTCCTGCAACAAAAGGCGTGGTTGGGGTGGGGGGGGGGTGGGGGGTATGTTCACCTTCAGACCGTATTCAGGACAGTTGAATGTTGTTTTTTGGTGTGATTTATGCAAATTTAATGCCGGTAAGCGGGAAGTGTCGGCTACATGACCTCCGTGAGTCAACCCAGCTTAAATCGGTACATAACTAGATGCTGGATATAGAACTGACCACACTATCGTTTTATATGCAGAGGTCAAGGGAACATGCGAATTTGAGTTCTGATGTGGTCGAGTCTGTAAAGCTAATGGCTGCTAAAAAGTCTCGAGTTCGAACCCTCGGGCAGAGAGGCTCGACAGCTAGGGACAACAACTCTTCTAGGAGAGACAACTCCAAAAATCTAACAACTTCTAACACCAAAAATTAAGAACGGAGAAAAAGAAAAAAAAAGTTCAGCTGTTACATCGACTGTCAAATCCGAGAAGGTATCTTTACTTTACCTTTTTGACGTCATCATCATCATCATCATCATCATAATCATCATCATCATCATCTTTTCACGTTTGTGTCCAAAACACATTGTGAGGATGAACTGAGTTGATCTGTATTCGTGATTTCGGATGGTGTGGCCAGCACTATGCCTTTGTTTCCCTAACGTAAGTCAGGTATCTATCAAAGCTGGGTGGACTCAGGGACGTCGTTTAGACTTAAATTCGGGATCGAACTCAAAAAGCTTTAGTACGATTCTTTGTGGGAAAAAAAACCGAACTCGTGTATTTATAAATAACACATTATGAGAAATGTGTACGTGGTGTGTGTGTGTCCTTTTGAGCCCAGTCTATATTTTACTTTAGTAAGGACATTTTTAGTAGTAACTGATAGATTACATAAACAAGATAGCCACAACCACAACCATAGCCCCATAGACACCACAGCCACTTCAATAGTCACATACGTACCATACCCACATAGATACTACAACAACTACCATACCCACATAGATACTACAACCACTACCATAGATTTTTAGATGCCACAACCATTACCATACCACACCGACTACCATATCCACATAGACAAAATTACAACCACAGCCTCATAAATGCCACAACCACTACTATACCAACATAAATACCACACCGACTACCATATCCACATACACACTACAACACATACAATAACTATATGGATGCCACACCAACTACCCTCATCGCGTATACACAACCACTACCAAAGCCACACAGATACCCCATAGATACCTTAGATACCAGAACCACTACCATAGCCACATAGATACCCCATAGACACCATAGATACACAACCACTACCAAACCACACAGATACCACAACCACTACCCATATAGATAACACACCAGCTTCCATATCCCCAAAAACACAACCACTACCATATCCACATAAGTACCATTGCCACATAGATACCATAACCACCAATACAGCCACATTACTACCATATCCATACCACTACGTCAACCATTGTAACAACCCCGTCAAATTGACCTAGACAGTCTAAGTATCCTCCCACTCCCAGCATCCACCCACCACTACAACGCCATCTCCTCCCCATCAATTTATAGAACCCTGCAAATACTAAACGTGACTTCCTATTATATTCAATTAAACACAAACAAACAGACCAACGGTTCTCAAAATTATTCTTTCAGTATACTAGTCTCTTTCTTCCTTAACTGCATTACACATACACGGTAAAACTAAATGTCATGCTATTGAATTATATGATAAATAGTTAATCATCGAGTAGTCTTAACTAATTTACTCTTGTAAAGCTAATGCGAGTCTCTGTCCGGGTTTGTGTACCTCTGATTTAGAACCCCCATAACAGAACGATTATAGACTAGCAGTCGCCAACGGTGTGCATTACATTACGTACTTATAATTACATTTTTAGTAATCTCGTCACAAAAAAAAAACCTAAGGTGAGTCCCGATTAGCCCTGGGGGGGGGGGGGGGGGGGGGGGTCCAGCCTAGGGCGCGGCTTAACAAGATCGTTAGTTACCCCCTCCTCCCCCCCCCTCCTTCAGGTCGGTGCTGTCGGGAATATTTAATTACTTGCCCGAGGGGTGCGTCCAGGAATGATGACAGCACTCCCCCCCCCCCCGCCCCCCGCCTAGCTCTTGTGTCACGATATGTCATTTCGTTCCAGACCACACCCCCCCACCCTCTCCCTACCCCACAGTATAAACATGCCACGTCATGAAAAATTATTCTGATTTACAAGAACGATCAGCGCTGCCGGCTACAGTTAAATCGTCATTTGTTGAGCGATTGAGATCGATCATTTGTTTGATCAAATAGTAATAAACACATATTGGAACAGAACAAAAGCCTGAGTATAAACATAACACGCAATAATTAAGCATACAATAAAGTCAAATTACAACTCACTACGTGCCGAGTTTGAATGAAACTGGTCCATTTAAAGTGATCGAAATTTGCTAGCATGTTTCGGCTCATGACGAATACGAAAGACAAAAACATGGCAGTTAAATAAAAGCTTGAAAAATGATGCTGTTAATGTAATTTTTTTAGAGCCGTTATTCACTTCGTCTTATTCTTTGTTCGATCAGCCGTACACATAAAAGTATATATAGTATCTTTTTTTGAAATTCAAGCTTCTTTTAATTATAACAAAAGAGGTATCACTCAAACATTTCAGCTATCATAAATATTAAATGACATACAAACATTAAAAAGATCAATCTTGCACCACTTAAATATAAAAAGCCCAATATTTGGTAGGTTTTTGCTGCACTGAAAATGTTCCACAGCTTCCTATCAACACAGTGGTACTGAAAAAATACATCTAGGAAAACTCAGTGTCTCAATTGCAGATTATTTTTCCTTGGAGGCCATGTGCCTCATTAGCTGCCCGGTCAATTTTTCAAGCTTTTTAATATCCTGAGCATGTTCTGTTCTGTACTGAAGACACACTTTATCATCTGTGACTTTCAAAGTAAGTTTCCCATCACAATGTCTGTACTTGGTTACAAAGCGACTTTTTAAAGCATCATTTAAATATAAACGCTCTGCGGCTTTAGCAAATTCTTCCCCATGATGTGAAGTATGTCATTATTCTGGTACAGGGGTCGGCAACCTGCGGCTCGCGAGCCGCATGCGGCTCTTTTGACGTCCAGATGCGGCTCTCCAGCTCCTTGCACAAATATCAATAGTTTATTAAAATTTCATTTTTTAATGGACGATGGGGTACGACTTTACACTGCGTTCAGTGGGATGGAAGATAAGCCTGGGGAGAACCAAAGGATATAAGCGAACGATGCAAGTTATTCAAACCGATATCCAAGCCAGTTAGTCGGCGTTTGCCGTGTTGAGGCCTGACTGGCTAATGGGAGACACCTCCTGAGCCGGTTATATCCGTAAAGAAAAAATAAAATAAAAATTAACGGCTTCTAAAGTAAATTTAGATAGTCCTAGAATAATATTATTTAATTACTAATTTTACTATTCTGGCGAAACATGTCTATGTTTTTATATGAATAAATATTATTTCATATTTAAAGCTATTTATTTTAAATAACAAATCAATTTTATTTACCAAATCCTAATCAAATACCGAATATTGAACTAAAAATGTTGTGGCTCTTTAAAAACTGGGAAAGTTTGAAGATTGTAACTTTTGGCTCTTGCGTAACCAAAGGTTGCCGACCCCTGTACTGGTAGAATACGCAAATCTAATACTAAGCTCCTGTACCAGATGTTTGTGTTATAAAATACCAAATAGGTTGCGCGTCGTCAAAAGACTTTTTTGAATACACGTTATAATTGGTATGACTAATTAATAATTTTTTTTGGCAATTTGAATCCCCCCTCCTCATATTCGCATATCGTTGCAAAAATTCAAATTCTTGACCGCTGTTTATTTTACATTATTAATTGATCAACGTGATTAATTTGAATTGTTTTCTTTTTTCCAACACTATTTTTGTATTAGGCTTACTTGTTGTAATGTTGACTCCGATTTCAACCTGCTTTGCTTTCGGGATTAGCTCCCATGGACTCTACAAGGCAGCAGTTGTTTGATTTTTGAGTTTTCTCCCCTAGATGGTTAGCCGTCCCGAGCAGTAACAAGCCTCATTTACCCGTGGTCGGAATTTCCAACTTTTGGAATTGGTAGTTGTAAGCTCTTTTACCGGACCGTCCTCAGTTTTTTTAATTAAACAATTTCTCATCATTAAAATATTTTTCAGTTAGTGTCCAAGACACGCGTATAGGTAAGTGTAGTTCATCTCTTGCAGAGTTTCTTCCAGGCATCTCTTCGCCCCCCCCCCCCCCCCAAGAAAGTCTACCCCCGCCCCCCCCCCCCCCACCCCACGAACGAAATGGAATTTATATAGAAAATATATACTTTTAACAGTGCCCGTCCCCCTCCCCCCGGAAATTTTAGTCCGCCCCCCCCCCCCCCCCCACAAAATATATTTCAGTGCCCCCCCCCCCGGAGAAAAAAAGTCTGGAAGAAACACTGATCTCTTGTGTCAGGTACCCATCTGAGCTGGGTGGACTCAGATACGTATTACGGATTCAAGTCTGGTTTTCGAACTCGAGACTTACAGGTTAGCAGTCGTGGGCTCTACCATCTGGCCACACCATCCTATTCTATAACCATTTACTCATGCTGAATTTTTTTTAAAAATATGAAATAAATGCTGACATTCAATAAACAAAACAACTTTTGTTTAATGAAAAAGAGCGACGTCACACTTTTTTCAAGACCCTTCCCCTTCGCACATACCTAAATAATACTCTTTCTCCTTTCTCCCACCCCTACCCTTCCACCTAAAAAATATGACGTCGTTTAGTAAACGCCCTAATGGCAAATAATAAGACAACTCTGTAGTGCATTTAAAACAAGCAACCAAATTTTTATTAATATTTTATTTGTATAACGTTGTATATAGTGAAGTTTATATTAAAAAATATTGGATTTCATTTTCTTCCTAACAAATAAAAAAAAATTAAGCTCTTTATTCATTAGTG
>NW_026733510.1:0-20000 GCF_028476545.2 Physella acuta
GGGTGCTGTTAGGTGGGATCCCATGTACTAGATTATTTGATTGGCTGCTTTCTTGAAGCATCCCATTTACCAGATCATTGGATTGGCTGCTGTACTCATTTGAATTACGAGGCTTTCATTTGATTGGTCCCTCAGTTGAATTGAATTAGGAAGCCTTTTTTATGGGTTAAATAATTTGTTAAAATTCTGTATGGTTATTTAACTCTTTGTCAGATTACGAACGCTAAATCTGCATTGAACGTGATTAGTTTTGTCTGATTAAAAAATTGAGAGTAGGCCTATTTTCAGAATAGTCCGAAACATTCATGGCAACGAAAGCAATGCTTCTGATTGGACGCTCAAGTCAAGTAAATACCGGGTGGCAGTTATTACGTCATCTAATAATCGCGTGGTGTGATGGTCATGTGACACGGTTCGTCCAGCGTAAAGCACGTGTCAGCTGTCTGGTCGCACAATCTGTTATCGAGTGATGTCCCTTCTTTGTTTTTTCGAAGTAGTCTCCCTTGTACTTAAAAAGGTTATCTGCAAGAGAAAAAAAACACAAGAGATAAATGATGTGTGAATACTGTAAAATTTTCTTCTAAACGATGTGTAAATGCTTTAATATTTTCCTCTTAATGGATATTTTAGAGATAATTGAAACAACACACACCGAATTAATATACATCAAAGTATATTTATCAAAGCCACTTTGAAACAATGATGTAAAAAAATTCTATTCAGTTCTTCTTTCTTTTTCATTCTTAATTGTTGTGTGTGAAGGGATTTCCTCTAACATAATTAAGTATTAGGTGTCGAATTGTTATGTGCCATATAGGCCGTTGACTCCAAGCAAATCCATAAAGAAAAGCAACCATGAGCTTTACCGACTCGACCACGCTGACCCCTTACTCAATTAGTGATAGAGGCAATATAATAGCCTTGGTCTCTGTTAGGGGTCATGTAAAAGGATCTTTGTAAAGACCCCTGTGGTTCTACAGCCCGTGCTTAAATACCATCTCCCACTCAGATCTTCTTCCTTAAGTACACCAAAAGGCTGTAGGTCGGTCTACTCCACATAAGAAAATCTACCCAAGTCTAGTCCTGATTTTTTTTTCTCTTTGAGTTTTAGGTCTTTTTCGTTCTTCATCGTAATTCTGGTTGGGATTTGGTTCAACACAATTAAGTATGACGTGCCATTTAGGCCGTAGACTCAGATTTTTTGCTGTTCCTTTTGGATTTGTTTCCGTAGCCTTTGGTTAACCATGAACAAGCTAACAAGACAGTCCTAGATGGGTTGCTGTCCTCAACTATCGCGCCTCATCTGCCCGGAGATTCGAACTCGGGACTTTTCGGTTCAGCAACCGTGATCCTTACCCTCAATACAAACACAAATTTAAAAACAAAAAGGAGCATCGTTTATTTAGTTGTGATTCGATTAATTTTATCCGTTGGCAATCATAATGTACGTCTATACGCTAAAAGAGTCGTGTAACATATATCCTGGTTTTTATTCAAACGCATCCTTCATCACCCATTCAGTTCTATCCCCCCCCCCCCCCCAACCAAAAACACACACAGAACTTCACTTCATCACAACTCAAGCATTCTCTCACGCAAAACGCCGCTCACTTGGAAGAAAAACTGCTTTATCAATATGGAATTACAGAACAGGAACACCTACCTCTTCTTCCCCCCCCCCCCCCCCCACCCCACCGGTGCTAATGTCAAGGCGGAAGTTGGTATGGCTTCGTGTCCGAAACAACAGCTGTGAGATGACGGGAGAACCGGTAAAACTGACGGGACGCCAGGCTGTGATGTGAGATCATATATTCTCTCTCCCCCCCCCCCCCTCGTTCACTTTCCCGACCCCTACACAAATCCTTTGTCTAAACATGGAAGAAATATTTTTTTTTTAGGCTTTGAGATTATTATTTTTTATCTCCGTGGCTTCCTGTAAAAAAATAAACAGAACGACACTATAATGTACACAACATAGATTTATTATCATAAACATTGGAACCGGCGTTTGTTTATGCTGAAAACATGCCAGAGTTATCGGTCATTTTAGGCTAATTAAATATAAGAGTTGTCGGTCGTTTTCGACGTTAAAATATAGTTATCGGTCTTATCTTTATCAGAGTTATCGGTCATTTCCAGCTCTTAACATGCAACAACATGGATCTGTTGGAGGCAGCCGATAAATAATGATGAATGGTGATGAGAGGGTGGACTTCGGAAGGGGGGGGGGAAGAAACGTATAAGAAGGTGGCGGGGAGTGGGGTCGGAGATTTGTGTACCTCACATAACTCAGGGTGATGAGAGAGAATTTGATTTCAAACATCAACATCATTGGGCTACCGGAGGGTTGTCCCAAGTGGGTTTTATAAGAAAAAAAAAGGACAAGTTCTAGAACCTACAACAGAATGCTTAAAGCCCCTCTAGCGTATGTCCATCTGCGTATGTGCGCTTTTATATTTAAATCGTCTTTATGTAAGAAACCATATCAACTTTGTAGGGATAAAAGATGAATGAACATTTTCCATTACATTTATCCGTGTAAATAGCCGATATATTCTAGTTTCCTGGACACGTATGTTTGTAAACGGTCGACGCAAGTACAGTTGTCTATATAGGTATGTGTGTAACGGTAGCTGTGTGTAAAAAAAAATAAAAATTGATAGTTCAACGCCCACTTCGTCACTTGATCACGTGACCTGCAGCAGGTGAAGTAGAACACGGTGTCAAACATGATATGAGGTGACCACGAGGTCAATCCCTCCCCTCACCCCCCTCCCTCATCTAAACACCAAAGTCATAGCACACACCTGTCATTATCTTTAACTCTCCTTGAACTTGCTCAACCCCTGTAAGATATCTCACATGTTAAACTCCAGTGTGAGGCTAAAGCCTCTTTCCATCCCATTCCCCCCCCCCCCCCCCCGGGGCTTACATACCAACAAAATATAATTGGTTTTTACACAAATGTAACCCTTTTTTTAATGCCACACCAACTTTTAAACAAGTATTTTCTCAGCATTTTTTTGTTAACGTGTACATCCTCTAATGACGCATGCAGGTAAAAAAAATTGAACGAAAGTGTCGACTTGACGTTTTTCAACACAAGGAATTGGTTAGCAAGCACATGTCACATTAATTATAACCTCCTTACACCTAACTGCACAACTAATCCTAAACTTAACCCTATTCCTGTGTTGTGTTACGGCTTAATTAAAGCGACGGGCATTCAAGTTAATCCCCTTTTGACGGGTCTTAGAGATTGGTGAATTGATGGACGGACCAACTTTCATGACGTTAGCAGAAATGATGATTAAAATGATTTCTTACTGGCTTGTTTCCCTTTACAAGACCAGCTACGCTAGCCTCCCTTTACAAAGCAACACCAGCCTCCCTGTACAAACCTTATGCTAGTCTCCTCTGCAAAGCTACGCTAGCTTTCTGTTACAAAGCTATGCTACTCTCTCTTTACAAAGTGTTAGCCTTCCTTTACAAACCTTATGCTAGCTTCATTTTACAAAGCTATGCTATTCTCCCTTTATCAAAGTTATGCTAACCTCCCTTTACCAAAGCTATGCTAGCTTCATTTTACAAAGCTATGCTAGTCTCCCTTTACCAAATATATGCTAGTCTCCCTTTACCAAATATATGCTAGCCTCCCTTTACCAAATATATGCTAGTCTCCCTTTACCAAATATATGCTAGCCTCTCTTTACCAAATATATGCTAGTCTCCCTTTACCAAATATATGCTACAGTATAGCCTCCCTTTACCAAATATATGCTAGCCACCCTTTACCAAAGTTACGCTAGTCTCCCTTTACCAAATATATGCTAGTCTCCCTTTACCAAATATATGCTAGCCTCTCTTTACCAAATATATGCTAGTCTCCCTTTACCAAATATATGCTAGTCTCCCTTTACTAAATATATGCTAGCCTCCCTTTACCAAATATATGCTAGCCTCCCTTTACCAAATATATGCTAGTCTCCCTTTACCAAATATATGCTAGTCTCCCTTTACCAAATATATGGTAGTCTCCCTTTACCAAATATATGCTAGTATCCCTTTATAAAGACACGCTATCCTCCCTTTACACCACAAAATGTGCAACCATTGGACGACAATGATGGTGTCACGACAAAAAAATTAGACAGGGCAGTAACCTTAACGCTCTACAAGGGCACACAACTCTCGCGGATTATCCATCACAAATGCCGTTTTCAATTCCCACAGTCTTAGTTATATCCCCTGTTTGATTTTAATTTATTTCATTAGCAAAATTTCTTGTAAAAAACGTGTTAGTTAATTAGCTGGAGTTTTCATGGTGTTTATTTATTACTTTTTTAACTCACTAATTAATGCATTTTTTTAAAATTTATTAATAAAGTTAGTTCTTTCTAACCCACTTCGTCCTTGAGATAGATGAAGTAGAGTTCATCTGTTTCTCTGCTGTCGACATCTGAAGGAATAATGTTCTCAGTGTCTTCTCCAATCGCATTTTACTCCCCCCAACTTATGACAGGTACTCGTTTAAGCTGACTTGGGGAAGCCTGAAGACTCGAGGGGAAAAAAAGCTCACGTTTCTAACCTAACGGTCCATGTGGCAGGTGAAGTAGAGCTCATCTGTTTCAGTGACCTCGCCATATGAGGGGACAATGTGGTCAGCACTATGCCGAGTCGTCTTTACCTTCCCTAACGTGAGTTAGGAATCCGTCAGAGTTGGGTGGACTCAGAGACATTCTACTGACTTGAACCCGGATTCGAACTCGTTATCAGTCTATCGCTCTATCGCTAGGCCACGCAGTCCTATAAAGACTCGAGACCTTAAACCGGAATCAAGACTTCCGATTTAGCATTAGATGTTCTTAATTAATTAATTCGTTCATTCATTCATTGATTCATTTATTCACGCACTCACGTGTTACCACATTCACGTATTTAACTAACCGATTCATTCACTAGCTTGTGTATGATTCAGTCGCTAATTTGTAAGCCCATTCCAATTCTGGCAAGAACGATAATCCATCCCCGCCATGGAGTTGTGTGTACAGCTACGCCAATACACCTCCCATAGAAATCTGACATCACACATTTCAGCACATTATTGAAGTGTTTTTAATTATTTAATTAACAGACGTTAATTAAGGTGATGATGTACTAATAGTCGTATTGATGCATTAAAATGATTCTGCTGAATTCATTACGTGGGGATAAGGGATATGGTAGCAATGTGACACGTACAAACTCCATCAAATAAACTAGGCAACAGAACACAGTGAAAGTTTCGAATTTCGTACAGCACATTCATCATTTTTGAGTTTGTTAAATATTTTAATTTAATTACAGATTTTGGCATACACACATATGTTGATGTACGTTGTTTTATGGAAAATAAAAGTATTTAAAAAAAAAAACAAAAAACAAAAATCAAAATTTTATTGTAGTGAATGATTCAGCCCCGCTTGTGAAATAACCGTTATGAATGCCATAAATATGTTACCAGGTTTTATTGATTGGAATCGCGTAGAAAACGGGTCATACTTGAAATACGTTACATCATTTTAACACAATGTGTACATCGCCCTCACCCTCTCCATTGTCACAGCTCGTCACGAAACTACAGACCGCTGCCACCCCCCCTCCCCCCCCCCCCCAGTGTTTCTTCCAGACTTTTTTCTCCGGGGAGGGGGCACTTAATATTTTCGGGGGGGGGGGGGGGGTGGTCTACGTTTTTCGATTTTTCGAGGGGTGGGGGGGGGGGGGGCGGACACTGGTAAAAGTGTATGTTTTCTATATAAATTCCATCTCGTTCGGGGTAGGAGGGGGGGGGGGGCGGTAGATTTTCTTCGGGGAGATGCCTGGAAGAAACTCTGCCCCTCCCATACACACACACACCTTTCCCCGTTCATCGTATACTCCTCATACCTTCCCCGTTTCTCGCATTTTTTCTTTTAGATATAAAATACATGTTTCATATGTTAACGCCCCCCCCCTCCCCCAACAAAGCACATCCTCAAAGAACTCTGCGTGACGTCACGTAGGTACTTCTTATCTAAGGACCATAAAGGAAGTACAGATGGGTCCGTAAAGGGAGATAACTAGCAACTTGTAAGAGAAAGAATCTCATTACAAGGGGAGATCACTCTGAATGACTAAACCGTCAAGGATAATGATTCACTGTTTGGGGCATAAAGAACTCTCCAATCTCTGTGCTTGACAATGCCACGGGTCTTCTTTAGACCAATGTTTTTCAAGTTCAGGTCACTCGGTACAGTCAACATTGTATGACAATCGCTGACCCATGGGAGTTGGGTTTCGTTGTCAGGAATTTTTTCCAGACATTTTTTCTCCGGGGTGGAGGGGGGGGGGGGGAGGAATCTGAAAATTCCGTGATTAAAGTATTTTCTATTTAAATTTAATTTTTTCCCCCACGTTTTGATCATCGGGGAGGGGAGGGTGTTGCCGTTAGGGGCCAAGTATAACTGACGCACTATCCGAGAGATTTGGGGGGGGGGGGGGAGGTATGTTACAGACGCAAGAAACAGAACCACACAAAGCACCGGAAGCGAATTGTAAAGTCTGGCATACATACGACATACATCAAGGCACATACCTACACGTCGCCAATGCTTTCTCAGACCACTCAAGCGTGACGGAGCCCTTGGATCCGTACAACGATACCACATCAACATCCGTATGGCAGAGTGACCCCCCCCCCCCCCACATACACGCATATTTGACAAGTTGAACACCTACATACGTCATGATTATTCTTACCCCATATCTCGATCGACAACGCCAGTATCACCACCTTGACGGCGCCCTTGTGTCGTACAATGATACAACATCAACATACGTATGGCAGAATGACCCCCCCCCACACCCACACATACTAGACACAAGTTGAACACCTACATACGTCATAATAACCCTTACCCCATATCTCGATTGACAACACCAGTATCACCACCTTGAAAGCGCCCTTGTGTCGTACAATGATGCCACATCAACATACGTATCTCAGAATTTTTTTTACCACCCCCCCCCTCATTCTTCACAAGTTGAAAACCTACATACGCCATGATAACCCTTACCCCATATCTAGATCGCGAAATTCAACCCCATCACAAGTCAGCATCGCCACATGACATATCAATCCACCTAGTCACGACCTTATTAATGTAGCCAAATAAGTGCATCCCTAGGTAACATGTTCGCTTTTGGAGCCCTAAAAGTGAAGGTACAGCAGAGTTTATGAAAAATTCTTAACCCCGGAACAACGTTTAACCAACATTCGAAACAATTTAGTTTTTCAATGGTTAATTTCTATCTTATCCTCCACATTGGGAATGCTAGTCGACGTTCAAACAACATTGGAAACAAAAAGTTTTTCAATGGTTAGGTTCTATGTTAATCCTTCACATTGTGAATGCTAGTCGACGTTTGTCATGTCGGCGTCTACACTTTTGTCTAACAGCTCAAAACTTACTTTTTTTTAAAAATGCGTTTATAAATGACTGGATCATGTCTGAGATGATATTCTATTTTGGTGGATTATCCTTTGTTCCATTTATACTTTAGAAGATTAAATGTGGTGCCTCAAATTCTGAATGGAAATATACTTCTCACCAAAGTATCTTATTATATATATATATACATCGAGATGACAGAAACAGATAAACTCTACTTCATCTGCCCCAGGTGAGTTCTTAAAGGTGCAGATGTACTACATTTTGGTTGAATAAAACTCGATAAATTTTATTTTGCTGGAGTCTAGCTTCCAATGGTGATATAGTAATCTTATAGCAGAGTCCAGTTTTCAGCTTTTAATCCCCCCCCCCAAAAAAATAATACCCCCTCCCCCAAACCAAATGACCGTGTTTACAAACTGAACGACCTTGCGACGTTGCTCTTCGCGTTCCGCTGGTCGGGCGCCGAGATTGCATGACACAGTTTTGACCTTCGCCCCGTTATTTAAAGATATCAGGGCGAAGTAGGTCAGAGGCTATCCCCCGGTTTCCCACGGTCAATTAATTTGCATACAGGTGGAATCTGTCTAGGTATATTTATATACGTCATGTCAATTTACACCGATATAAGAAAGGTGACGTGGAATTTTTTAAATCCGGGTGCGTTCATGCAAAATACTTGGGGAAGGTAACGAGGGGGGGGGGATTAAATGATTAAATGCAGATATTTTCTTTAAAAGTTAAGAATAGATTTGCAGTTGCTTTAAAAGAAAAAAACCCCTAGATAATGGTAGTTATTTAATGTCACGTTTTACAAGACGCCATGTGAGGATATGAAATAACTCCGTTGGATAAAAGTTTGAATAAATGGAAGGCAAAGCAAAAACTTAACTGTTATTCTGACCTTAACTGTGCCCCAACCCTATCTCTAAGCCAGCTCATTCGGAACCAACCGTATCCTAAACCGAACCCAACTTTACATTAAGTCTAACAAAATCTTACGCCCAACGAAACCGTATAACCTAATCTTAAATAATCTAAACCTAACCTAACCTAGCCTAGCCTAACCTAACCTAATAAACTTAAGCTAACCTAACCTAACCCAACGCAACCTAACCTAACCTAACCTAACCTAACCTAACCTAACCTAACCTAACCTAACCTAACCTAACCTACCCTACCCTACCCTACCCTACCCTAACCCAATCCAACTCAACCCAACGCAACCTAACCTAACCCTACCTACCCTACCATACCCTTCCCTAACCTAACCCAATCCAACCCAACCCAACCCAACCTAACCTAACCCAACGCAACCTAACGCAACCTAACCTAACCTAACCTAACCTAACCTAACCTAACCTAACCTAACCTAACCTAACCTAACCTAACCTAACCTAACCTAGCCTAGTCTAACCTAGCCTAGCCTAGCCTAGCCTAACCTAACCTAACCTAACCTAGCCTAGCCTAGCCTAGCCTAACCTAACCTAACCTAACCCAGCCTAGATCTAACCGTGATATCGCGTGTTTGGTTTAACAACTACCATATAAAAACGAACATAAGTGAAGGTGGTAAAACCCCAGTCAGGATTTATTTAGCAATCAACGCCATATCGCTCCCCATTCACTCCAGCTATAGCAATAAAAATCTTTTATCGAACTTGAAACCACACCAAAATAAAAAGCAGTGAAAGAAATATTTTGCTGCATGCTTCATTTAATTTTGTAGCGTTAAATTGTGATCACCATCTTTCCATGTTCGTGTCTAAGGCACACAAGGCAGATGAAGTAGAGTTCGTTTGTTTCAATTACCTCGGCATACGAGGGGATAGTGTGTCAGCCCTACGCCCAGTCGCCTAACGTGAGCCAGGAATCCACAGTAATACATACACATGTTTGACGACAGAACACAAAAACGTCGTGGTTTAAACTGGTTTCGATCCCACGACCACACAGCTGTACATCCAGGTAGTACAATATACTAAACACTGAGGGTTTTTTGTTGTTGTTACCTTATTGCTTTTGAAAGAACTTGGTTTTAAAAAGAGTGAATTTTACTCCCTAACTACGAGGTAGAGGTGGGAAATTCCAAAACACCAACTTGAAAAGAAACATCAAAAACACAACATAGAAAAAAAACGTATAGAAAATTTAGCAACGGTAAAACACTCCCCCCCCCCCCTTCTCCGCGATGGTTTGGCTGAGAAGCTAAATATATATTTAACAGAAAATTGTGAACGTTCTGATTTATAATGGACTCTTCCGAAAAAGGGGTGAGAGGTGTTAGGATTCTTTTAATAAACTATAATGTAATAACTACTGCCAACAGCTAAACTGTAAGTTCTGATTAAGCTTTACTCATTACAACATCTTCACCCTCACCCCATTTGACAGAAAAGTGGTTGTACAAATATTCTTAAATTGCAATTAAACTCTATTGAAACGTCATGCCCTTTTGATTTTATCGCTCTAATTAATCTTCACAACTCAATTCTCTTCCCAGTGTATTTATTTTTAAACATTCAATAGGCTTCATGAAAAGCTACAAGGCGGCATAACTCCTTTGCATTGTTTCCCTAGTCAGTCAGAGTTGTCTAAAATGGGTTTGTTATCCACCTTTTATGCGACGATAACGCGATAGTTTGAATCGTCTGGCTATGATGAAGCCTTATCACGGAGTATTCCAAGTTCGTTAACTTCTACTGACACTAGTTACTGCCCTTGGGTGGTCGTTTGTTATCCACATCAGTTGCCAGATTTTTTTAAAGAGTCAAGTGTAACTTTTTAAAATGCTGCCAAAACGAAAGAACCCCCCACGATGTGATTAAAAGCTTATTGTTTAAAAAAAAAACTTATAAAAAAAACGAAAATTACAGGAACATTTTCAAACTCAGGTACACAGGTTTCGTTCTAGTTTTATTTTTTACAGCCCTAACTAGCAGTAGTGTAGTAATGTTCACGCGATTTTTACAACTTCTACCTCACGACACAGTGACACACTTCGGTACAAAAACCCAGCCCCCACACCCACATTACCCTTACTATAACCTTAAAATATAACGTTTATTAAAAAGTGTGTTGATTGCTTGGTTATCTAGAACCAACACAGCACACCATCACGTAAGTCAGCACCAGTCACCCAAATACGTTTTACCACACGTATTCGTGTATGTGGATTTGTGAGGTTATGTATGTGGAATAATTTATGGACGAACAATGGCGCAGTTTAGGATATCCTTGATATTAGGTGGAGAAGGTTAAAAAATATCAATTAATTATTGCATAGAGATATTAAGTTTTAAATATCCATTGGATATTGGATGTAGAAGTAAGGTTTCAAATATCCATTTAGGCTTTGATTTGAATGGATAAAGCGACACAATCAAGTCTGTTGAGGGGGTGGGGGGGTATGAACAGAGGGAATAAGGAAGCGATGGGGTGCGGGAATAAGGAATAGGCAGGAGTTAGGGACGCAGGGATTAGGGAATATGTAGAGAGAGAGGGACGAAGGGAGTAGGCGAGATGTACGATAGGGAAAAGACGGAGGGAATAGGAAATATGTATTCACTTCACTCACTCTCATGAAGATTCTGATGTGCTACATATTTTTGAGCCAATCGTATTTAATCTTATTAGATACAACGATTTTACTACTAGCACGATAAGTATCCCATGCACTCATACCAACGCTGTTTCAATTCCATCTTTCCCATTTTAGCACAAAACGTATTCGATACCACCTTCCCTATCTCAGCACACGTGTTCGATACCACCTTCCCTTTTAACACATGTATTCGATACCACATTTCTCCATCTGAGCAAAAGTATTCGATACCACCTTCCCCATTTAGCACGCGTATTCGATACCACCTTCTCCTTTTAGCACACGTATTCGATACCACCTTCCCCATTTTAGCTGACGTATTTGATACCACCTTCAACATCTCAGCACACGTATTCGATACCACCTTCCCTTTTAACACACGTATTCGATACCACATTCCTCCATCTGAGCACACGTATTCGATACCACCTTCCCCAGTTAGCAAGCGTATTCGATACCACCTTCCCCTTTTAGCACACGTATTAAATACCACCTTCCCCATTTGAGCTGACGTATTTGATACCACCTTCCTCATCTCAGCACACATATTTGATACCACCTTCCCCATCTCAGCACACATATTTGATACCACCTTCCCCATCTCAGCACACATATTTGATACCACCTTCCTCCATTTCAGCACACATATTTGATACCACCTTCCTCCATCTCAGCACACATATTCGATACCACCTTCCACTTTTAACACAAATATTTGATACTACATTCCTCCATCCAGCACGCGTATTCGATACCACCTTTCCCTTTTTGCACACGTATTCGATATCTCCTTCCCCCATTTCAGCACTACATGTACTCGATCCCACGCTATTAACACACACTTGTTTCAATATGCTAGGCGTATGTTGAACATCTTTACGTCATAAAGGTAAGTCATGTCTGCTCACCTTCCCCCCCCCTACCCCAAGGTAACTCAAAGCCAAACGATCACTCGACAGTTCCAGACAGACAGATTGCACGTGCAGACGATTGCTTAGGCTACCCGAATGTAGCTGCCCCCTTCACCTGTCGGGTAGCACTTCTCACCTGTGTGTGTGTCTGTGTGTGTGTGTGTGTGTGTCGTGACTTACCTGGTGTGTTCAACGTGTAAACACACGAGAAGTCATCAAGTGTTTTTGGTGTGTACATACAAGGTCATTGTGAGTTCGATTTATAAACAGAAGGTCATTGTGAGTTCAATGTGGAAACAGAAGGTCATTGTGGATCCAATTTAAAAACAGAAGGTAATTTTAAATAAATCATAAGGTCATCAAGTATTTATTGTGGGAGCAGAAGGTTATACAAAACACATAAGTTACTGGTCGTTTATGCGTTAAATGTAAGGTTATAAGGTGTTTATGTGAAAACACAATATCACCGTGTGTGTAATGTGTCGTTTTATTAATGCCGTATACTGTTGCTTATCAGTGGTGATGTTGAGAACTGTTAACAAACAATCCCACAACGACAACGCTGGTTCGAACATTTATATATTTAAAAAAAAACTATTGTAAAATAGTTACAACAGCTTCATAATAAATCATGAGCCTTTTAAACGCGAAAACACACAAAACTACAAAGCTATAAATAGAATCGGGAAAATATAATTATATAAAATACTCTCAACAGTATTTTTTTTAAAAAAATAGGCGTTGTGTAAATAACATTTTCTCGAGCCTATAAAAATCCTACTCACAACAAAAAACAGGATATAAATAGAATCGGGAAAACGTAATAACTATAAAAAAAAATTGGCAACTATAATGTAAAAAAGCTGAAAAGATGTTTTAAGAAAAATGAAGGAACAAATGTTTCTTTTTTCTCCCTGAGCCTATTATCATAATCACCTGCACACGTGTATGTTATCTAAGCTCCCCGTCTCACCTTTGTGCTACCTGTTGTTTTATGAGTCCCATTTCTCCAATCTCCCTCGTCTCTCCCTACAGGTAAAGTCTGGGAAGTTCAGATTTTGGGAGGTGATAGGAACAGGGACGGATTACTGCTTGCTCTAATCGGGGATAATCCGCCAACACGTGCGTTGAAATGATACGATGGGGAGGGTGTGTTTAGTTACGTGGGGTTATATGTGTGTGGGGAGGGAGGGGGGGGTTAAGGGTTAAACAATAGGCAAAATAAAGATGGGTGGGTTTGTGTAGGTTAAATGAAAAAGTGGAATAGAAGAGGAAGCAGGGGAAGTGCGGGAAAGGAGGCATTGTTACTCTTGAACGAAATAAAATTATAACTGTGGGGTGAATATGCTAAGATGTAAGTGAAAACAGGGGGGGGGGATGTTGACGTTTGACTAGGCACTTAAGGATGGTGTGTGTCGAGGTAAGGTAGGTGGTCATCGTAGTGGGTCAGATCGGTTTAGAAGGTCAGGTAAAAGGTCAGTTTAGTGGGTCATGTCAGTTTAGTAAATCAGGTGGGTGGTCAGTTTAGTAGGTCAGGTAGGTCATCAGGTAAGTGGTCAGTCTAGTAGTTCAGATGTTTAGTAATTTAATTAGGTAGTCAGTTTAGTAGGTCAGGTAAATGATCAGGTGGGTGGTCAGTCTAGTAGGTCAGGTAGATGATCAAGTAGGTGGTCAGTTTAGTGGGTCAGGTAAATGATCAGGTAGGTGGTCAGTTTAGTAGGTCAGGTAGGTCATCAGGTAAGTGGTCAGTCTAGTAGGTCAGATCAGTTTAATAATTTAAGTAGTTGGTCAGGTAGGTAGTCAGTCTAGTACGTCAGGTAGGGGTCAGGCATGTGGTCAGTTAGTGGTCAAGTTAGCTGGTTCCAGTAGCTGTGTGAGGACGTGTAACCAGAAGAATCACAAGTCAGCCGTAACCAGCCATGCATCGGGAATACCCGTCTATATCAAGCCAAAACCTTACGAAATAATACAATCTATTATACATGTTAGTAAGTAAAAGTGAAGTTCCCTGTCAAAACCTGACGGTCTATGGGGCAAGTGAAGTAGAGTTCACTTGTTTCTGTGACCTCGGCATATGAAGGGATAGTGTGGTCAGCACTATGCACAGCCGCCTTTACTTTCCCTAACGCGAGTTAGGTACTCGCCTTACGGGTTAGCAGTCCAGCTCTCTACCGCTAGGCCACTCCGTCCCACTATTATACATGTTAACCCGGGCTTAAAACATGCTTGATCCCATTCTCTCCATCCCAGGATCCGAACTCTGGTCGCCGGCACGTCATGAAATACACACTTGAATCGACCACGGGCAGGGCGGGGGGGGGGGGGCATTGTGTGACGTGTAAACAAGAGCCAACTCGAGGCTTCCAAACAAACACAGTGAGTCTCAAATCTTTAAACAAAGCCACGCTTGTTTTCATTCAAAAACCGCTGGATTAAGAGACCCCAGCAAATATTATCACTTTTTCGTTATAAAATGAATCGGATCCGGTAGTAATTAGGGCGGGGGATGGGGCGGAGTGGTGTTAAAATACAAAGGGTGATTGAGAGGTGGATACAATAGGGGGGTGGGGGAGTTGAGGTGGGGGTGTTGATTGAAAACAAGAAAGGGTCTGTAGGCGGAACAAAAGGAAATTCGTTCAATTGTAGGAGATTAACCTTAATCCTAACTCTTAATCCTTGTAGCTTGTTAAAACTGCTTTACATGGCTGCAGTACAACCAGGGTAGTGAACCGTGGAGACTGGTGACACTAGGTGTAAACTTGTGTCACCAGGAAGACATATGTGATAGCAAGGTGTCACCATTAAGCAACGGGCGACAACTGGTGATACAATTAATTAAAAAAATAGGTATCACCAGTATGCAAAATGACGTTGACAACAATGATTTTAGTATATTTTGGTCAATGTCTTCATATAGGATTTTTTTATTCGTCATTGATTCGTCAATATATGGAACGGCGTGGTATGGCGATAGAGCGTACATCTGCTAACCCGAAAGCCTAGTCCGTGACGTCCTTGAGTCAACCCAGCTTTAATGGGTACCTGACTCACATTAGAAAAGGTACCGGCGTCTGTGCATAATGCCCCATAAACCGCCTGGTTCGAAATGGTAATTTTACTTTATTTTTTTCGCCTTCATGTAATAGTAGTGAGTTAGTTACTGAATAAAGGAAAAAATAACGGAAGGGTCTAACAGGAAGCGGAAGTTACCAGCGCGTTCTAAATGCGGAGCGCGTGAAAAATATCTGGTTCATTGAGAGTTTTGAGACGTCAGAAATACCACCAAAAATGGTCGCTAAAAGGGGACTAGCGTGTATGGGGAGGGGGTGGGAGGAGAGATGAATGGAACAAACTGACTCGTCCCATTGTTAAAAAAACAGCTGGACAAGATTAGTGTTAAAAAAAAGGTCCCAACAAGTACGACAATCGACGCGTCTAACTCTAAGCTTGTTAGGGCGCTACAGAGTCGAACAATAAAAGCAATCTAAAAAATTAATGAACCAATTAATTACATTCATTAATAAAACCACACATTTGATTTTTACAGTACCGTGACGTTACTTTGATCTTTTTGCATTGCGCATGCGCCTTGTGAGTGGGGAATAAAAACAACCACGTGAACCTTGTTTCTAAGTACAGTTAATATTACTCATGCCACGTGATGTAAACAATCGAAATAATCATTTATTTAATCAAGTTTGTTTGCTACCGAAGGTTTCCTGAATTATCTTTACGCAGTCGGCGATGGATGTTCAGATTGAAGAAGTGTTTTTTGGCTACCGATTTTCTTGGTTGGAAAAAAAAATAATATTAACAAATACTGTCTTACGCAAACGTATTTAGTCGCAAAGATATACATTGCTTGCATGTACGTACATACATGGTATAAACCCATACTATCGCGGATATGTACATATGCACACACAGTATTGTACGCACGCGCTGTATTGTATGCATACATGACATATAGGAATATACCACCTGGCATATACACACTTTGCCATGTACATAAAAACAGTGTCATAAACACATAAACTCATACACATAAGGCCATTTACTGCATGTACACACACTGTCTCGCATACACACGACCTCATACACATAACCTCGTATACTCAATCACATACACATTGCCTCGTATACACACACTGCAGCGTATACGGTCACACACACACTGCCTCGTATACGGTCACACACACACATACTTTACCCGGTCACACGCACTCTGCCTCGTATACGATCACACACACAGCCTTGTACACACACAGTCACCAACCGAGGCCAGCACATCACAGAAAATACCGAGTCAAAAGATGGGGGACAATTCTTCTAGGGACAATGGGAAGAGGGTGGGGTGAGAGACGGTGGGTGTCACGTGATAACTCGCCCAAGTGAAACCCGTTAACTAGCAACAACGGCGTGTCAAAAAAACAGTTTGACTTGTTTAGTTCTCTGTTAAAGACACAAAGCCTACAAGGACAAAAGTCTATTATTGTTATGACAAACAAAATGCGAATGTTTGTTCCGTAATTTTAATAGGTTTTTAATTTTCCCAACAGTTATAAAGTTATTATATGAATATATGATACTTGCTATAAACGATGTGTTGTATAACTCAGAAAATCTAATGTTTACTTTGTTTATTTCGGGTCTTCCCGATCTCTCTCTAGATTACACAATTTCAACATTACATAATTTATCCAAACCATTATGGAAATAGTATAGGCATAGAAAAACAATGCAGTTTTTTTTTTAATAAACTAAAATATAACACAAATATCGTTTGGACCTAAAGCTTTCGTGAGTTGGGGGTGGGGGGGTGGGGGGGGGGCTGGTGGGCTTGACGATGATTGAGGGCTGAGGGAGGGAGGCTTTTGGAAGATATGGGCCGTTTGTCCATCTTGATCAACAGAGGCCTATATTTCGGATAAGACAGTTATGGTGCATTCCAGAAGGTCCCCAGAACATTGCCATCATGGGGGAGGAGGCACATTACTGCTATGATAGGTGAGACGCTTACCTACAGCCCATTCACATTATCGGAGGCCTTTAATTAATTATATTGCCGTGAGTGTAAAAAGATGTTGGTTCTGATTCCGAAAGCATTAAGCATTGAAGTAATGTTCCTAGATTATTTTCATTGATATATTTAATCTTTTATGATCGCATACTTGATCTAACCTATTAGTAATATCTGTGTATTTACTCAGTATTTAGACCTACTGATTATGTTGCAAGTTACCATCCCCTAGTTGCCCTAGTATTAAAGTATTCTATTACTAGATCTAGAATTTACATCTACAACTCTAGCTCTTGTCTAGTACATGGTAAAAAAAAAAGAAAATTGAATAGCCGTCTGCTAAGCTCTATTGAACCCTCCCTTTCTTTTCCCAACCAAAAGCCCAGTACAAAGCAACAGGGCCACACTGCACGCCTTGCTAATTCAGCCAACAAAAACAACGAACTACACACAGTCACAAAGTTCAAAACATACACACAAAAAAAAAAAGAAACTAAAACTTACATAGAGGATCGTGTTTATCGCCAAAGTTTATCTAGTTCACATGAACACTATCCACTGTGTTGAGAAAAGTTTTGGGGGAAAAAAATTTCGTTCCGTCGGAGAAATGTCGTTATATCCATAGGCGAATGCATAGGCATTCCCCCACGCACGGCAATGAACGTGCTTTTTTCACATCACTACACAACATTCATTTTCTAGCCCCAGAGTTTTTTCCCCTTTGATGCGTAGCTGGACGCGTTCTGTGGTACACGCTACCATTGGCCAGACTCGCGCAGATCCTCGCGAGGGGGCGGGGACTAGCTCCGCTCGTGTGGAGAGAAACGAAAAGGGGGTGCAAACATCTACGGGTGATTCTCAAAGTTTTATATGAGTACACCGCTTTTTCGTATTTTAGTAAAATTATAAATTAACATAAATAAAGTCATGTTATTGTTTTAGCCACAAATAAGTTTTGATTTAATTTTTCTAAAAAAAAAGTAAGTTAAAATAAATGTTTTTTATTGACAGTAAATAATGCAATGTTATTTTTATAATTTTAGAACTGCTGTAATATTAGGGCAATTTCCATTGATATACTCGGTACAGCTAATACAGTTGGTATTTCGCTTGGTTTTTTTTTTCATTTTTTTTCAACATGCCTTAAATTTGGCCTGCAGTGGCGTTTGACCTTTGTGTGGTGTTATGTGGGTGGGGTGGGGTGTGCTTGGAAATCTGTATTATGAAAGGTGTGTATTGGCTTTCGTTTTTAAATATTTTTCTCATTTAAATATATTTTTAAAACATTTCAAGAACACTATCTTGCGGTGAAGTTTTGAAATTAGTTAAAGAGATTGTCTGTGTATTTAACATAGCTTAAGTGACATTTTTTTTAAAGGTATGCTGCATAACCGCACTGTCGAGAAGGTAGATCTACAACTTAAAATAACTACTTTAAACTTTAATTCAATTAATTTTAAAAGCTGATTTTTATAAGAAAAAGCATTTAATACATGGCAAGCATACAGAAATAACATCAGATATTTTTGACGTGCAATGAAAGTATCCAGAAGTTGTTTTAGAAATCTTTCCGAGAGTGTATGTGTGTGGGGGATATACTTGTGTATTTGTATGTGTGCACATGAGTATATATATATATATACATATATATATATATAATATATATATATATATATATATATATATATTGAAGTGTAGATGCGTGTGCTTGTATGTAAGTATTGTGAGTGAGTATACACGAGTGCGTGTATGTGTGTGAGTGCAATGAGTGTGTACGTGTAGGTTACGAGAGCACGAACCTGTGTACACGCGTATATGTGGGTGAGTACACATAAGTATGCGTGTACAAGAGAGTACACGTGTGTCTTTGTATGTCTGTGAATGTACACGTGTATGTGCGCACCCGTGTGTATGTATGGTAGTGTACGCGCCAGTGTATGTGTGTGTGTGTGTGTGTGTGGGTGGGTGGGTGGGTAAGAGGGTGTAAGTCTGCACGAGGCTATAATTGCTGGTCATTTCTCGATGAGTCACCTCCAGTGCAGGTGATGGGGGACCGTGAGCTAATTGGCTGACGTGATGAGGTAATTTATTAACACAGCTTGTCCCTGTGCTGTAGGGGAGAACTACTACAGGATACAGCTCACGCGCATGCAGGAAGATATGTATAATACGTATATATATATATATATATATATATATATATATATATATATATATAGATAGATATATAGATATAGATATATATATATACATGTTATATATTAATGTTATATATATATATATATATATATATATATATATATATATATATATATATATATATGCGGACAATATTGAGCCATGATTTTATTGTGGGCTTTGAGAGGGTTGTTTTCAATGTATTGTTGGGAATTCAGTTATACTAGTGAGATGTGAAGGGACGGTGAAGGGGTCGAATGGTAGAATATTTGACTGCTAACCCGAAAGTTGCGAGTTAGGATCTCGGTTATGTCTGCAGAATGTCGCTGAGTCTACCCAACTCTGATGGGTACCTGACTCACGTTCAGGGAAAAAAACACATAGTTTTTGACCACATTAACCCATCATAAGCCGATAAACAGCTGAACTCTACTTCATGTACCCAATGCGTCCTCAGCACGAACGAGAAACGATGATGACGATCAGTGAGTTTGGGTGAGGGCGTAAAATGATATTTTTTTAATTCTTCGGTGGACGTCTGAAGTTGTTTTGCACAGTGTTATGCTCCGGACAAGGGCTAGTGTTCGAGATTACGTCTGGATGGATTTGGAAATTTCAGTGTTTCTTTTTGACAAAAAGAAAAGCAGGCTGAAATCGGAGTCAATGGCCTCAATGGCGCATAACCTGTTGACACGTAACGCTTAATTGTGTTGAAGGCGTGGTCGAGTCGGCAAAAAGCTCATGGTTGATAAATTCGAACAGTCTCGAGTTCAACCCCACTGGCAGATAAATCTCGATCCCCTTCAACACTAATAATT